>NC_080079.1:12683784-12918784 GCF_949987535.1 Balaenoptera acutorostrata | reverse complement strand
TCACATTCAGAGGTCTGGGTAATAATGTCACATTTTCTGGAAGTCCAGGCAACTGTGTATAACCAAAACTCAATCTGAGCAGTTTACTGGGTAAATGTCTACTGCCTCTAATATTCCAGAATTTCAATTCCATTTTTACCAAATGAAGCTGTCTTATTTCCCAGATTTTATATTCAATTAGAAATAAAGAAATCTGAATCTTGTCTGATCTGAATTTTATCTTACTTGTATGACAGTCACAAGCCACCACCCACCAATCTGAAGATTGTGTTAAATAATTTACACAATAATCAGTTTCTGTGACTGGGAATTAGTTACTTAACTGAAATACTTTTAAGCATGCTGTCATCAACATTTATGTAAATGTCCTATTCATGTTTATGAAATAAATACGCTCCCTTTTCTCAAAAAGGTAGAGAAAGTACAACTGAATCACAGGCCTGACTTCGGATTTAAGTTACCAATCTGATTACCCAGATAAACTGTTTAGCAGGATTTTGCATGTATGCATATGTTTTCATCAAAGTGAGTGTTTTGTTTAGCCAACACTTCCCCAGACTCAAAACCCTACACGGAAAGATTTACAAGTAACCAATAACACTTCGAGGCTCATTTCAAATTGGATGCCGCTGTGAGAATACTTACAGGGTGCAAGACAGCAACAGAGTGGCTCTAGAAAGGTACACCTTTTCCTGTTTGGCTGCACAACCCGTAACTCTGCAGGCTTTCCGGCAGCAGGGTCACACTCCGATTCCCAAGCGGGAAGAATCCCCTCCCGGCACAGAACTAAGCGCTGCAGATTCTGATGTAGGACGTCTAGCTTGCTGACACTCCCATTGACTGCAGCTCTCTTCCGGGTAGAGCAATTGTAAACAAGAGACTGTTTCCCGGATCCAAAGTCTGTCTCCTCATCCCCTCTCACTCTGGCTGGGGTGGGACGGAGAACCCCTCTCCCACCAACAGGATGGGGAAGGCGCTGCGACGCCGGGTCCGAGCAAAGCGGAGGCCAGCTCCGCCGACTCTCCCGCAGGCCCGGCCAAAGGGTTTGAAGGCTCCGCGGAGAGGCTGTGAGGCCACCCACGCTGGCTCCCTCGCTCCCCGCACCCGGCCTTCCCAAATCCGTCACACCGGAGCCCGGGCCGCCCAGGAGCCAGCCCAGCCACCAGCTCTACTCACCGGTCCGCAGCCAGGCGTCCAGCAGCCATCTTAAGACCCGTCAACATCGCGCCTTCTCATTGGCTCTGGCATCTCAGCCAATGGGCTAAGGCCGTTCTGGCCTGGGGTCGCCATGGAAACCTGCCGCGCTCAGCTATGCTTCTAAATAGGCCGGAAGGGGTTGGTTCCTTTCTTTCTACTTCTTTTCTCCCAGCTTTTCTCGCGCGTTTTCTTCTTTCTTCTGGATGTTTTTAAAGACTGTTCTTTCTCCATTCCTTCCCGTACTCCGTGGTGAGGAAAGTGCTGGCTTAGACCTTGAACTGAGTTCATTCCCCAAGGACGGAAAGTCACTGCAGAAGCTCTCTAGACCCTTCTGGGAACGTTTCCATTCATACACCCTTTTCCCCTCGCTCCCTTCCTTTTTTTTTTTCTGTACATATTTATTGAGCAGGCACCCTGCCAGCCTATGTTTAGAGCTGCCCTACTCCTGCTCTAGTGGCGCTTACCGTTTGTTGATCGTGGCAGCTGCTTCACTGACCAGCTGTGTGGCCTTGGCCAAAAGCTCATTGAGCTCCTTTTCCGTGGCAGCCACTGTCTTAGACTCTGAGAAGGGGCTTAGGGAAGCATGGAAAATAAGCAAGGGGAAAAAAAAACAGGGGGAAAAAAAAAGCTCTATGAGGAAACTAAAACAGCATGATATGACCGTGATGGGAGTGGAGCTATTTTAGAAATGCTTCCATTTTCTGAAATAACGTTCTGTAATAATAATAAGAAGAATACATTCTTATTTTCTAGTGTTGTAACATTATGTAACAAAATACACATAAACCCCTTAAGGCATTACCTTGCCCACAGTAATTTTCAGTTGGTATTGGCATTAACCTTATCAATAATGCCTTTCTTTGAAGCATTCTAAAAATGTGAAAGAATTTTGTATTGCACTCAATAACATATCACAATTTAGTATAAACCGATGTTTAAATGTAATACTTAACTATGAACTACCTCACCCCCATTGTTTTCCAGATGTGCCAGGTGTATGGAGTAGTTTTCTAAGACCCCAGAACCATAGCAAAACCTGAAATGACAAGCTTGGGTTACTAAAGTCCTGTCTCACATTCACATTCTCTGATGCTCAATTAGAAGCAGGGCTGAGTGGTGTAAGGATCTGTATGAAACTCTCCTGGCCAAATGCGTCCAGCCCCTCAATAGTGTTTTTCCCTGAATCCCATCCATAAAAAGTAGTTAAAGAGAGGACATGTAGGAAAATGCTGTTGTGACTGTTACATTAAGCCTCTTAATTGCTATCTTAGTCTGCTGGGGCTGCCATAACAAAATGCCACAGACTAAGTAGCTTATGCAACAAAAATTTATTTTTCACAGTTCTGGAGGTTGGGACGCCTAAGATCAAGGTGTCAGCAAAGTAGGTTTCATTCTGAGGCCTCTTCTCTTGGTTTGTAGGCAGCATCCATCTTGCTGTGCACTCATAAAATCTTTTTTGTGCAGTTGTGTAAGGAGAGGGAGAAGGAGAGAGAGAGAATGGGTGGGTGGGGGCAGGAAGGGCTCTCTGGTGTTTGTTTCTTCTTAAGAGGGCACTAATCCTATTGGATCAGGGCCCTACCCTTATGACCTCTTTTAACCTTAATTCCTTAAACGCCCCGTTTCCAAATACAGCCACCCTGGGGTTAGGATTTCAACGTATGAATTTTAGGGGTACATGAACATTCAGTCCATAACAAATGCTGATGGTGGAGGTGTAACCAAAATGGGGAAAGAGAGCACAGAAGGGGAAGAACTGAGACATGGGGTAGGAAGGAAATATTGTTGGCCTGTTTCAGAACTATCTGGATTGTTTCTACATGTGTTCCATCAAAGAATACTCATTGTTTAGTGCATATAAATGTGCAAGGGATAGAGGGGGAATATAATTATAAGTACTCCAAAGACTTACAGCCACCAGATTTCACATCAAAGGTTTCTGGAAAGTCCTACTCCAAAAATATGTAGTTTAAAATGTTCTCAATGTTAACTTGCGAATTCTCAAATATCTGATTATTTACTCTTATGACATTATTGGATTCCTATAATAAACGTAAATAGCTCAGACCTTTCTTTCAGTTTTGCTTGTAAGACTTTCAGTCTCTGAATATTATTATTTTGCCAGTTTTCTGGAGGAAATGTCAGTCATTTGATTTATTATAGTCAATAAATTTACCTTCCCTCCAGCAAATTCCTGCCCTGGAACCCTGCCAAACCATGCATTTTGTGAATGAAATGCTTGTATTTGTGAGATTTCTATGAAACATAGAATTATTGAATATCTTTTACTAAATCATAGTGAATGTGATGCAGCTAGTGAATTGTGCTTGAATTGTGTTGCATCTGGCACTAATTTCAAACATGTAAGTCTCATTTAAATTTTCAAATATCTTAAAAAGCATAAAGCAGTTTTTCTTTGCCAAGAAATATTATAGTTTATGAATCATTTTTCCTTATATTTGGTAATTTTTATCCTTAGTGTAGAGATTACAAGTCACACTCATATTATAAAAGATTAATTGTGGAGGTCTTTTTTGACAGTTGCTAAATCTCTGATTGTTGAAAATTTCCCCAAATATAATGAAATCCCTTAAATATTTCTCAGTTGGAAAAAGTGAATATGACTTTGTTGAACAAATGATAAATGTGCTTCTTGCTGAAACTGAGAAAGAGAAGAGTTATTTCCATCTGTACAAAACGTCTCATTGAAGAAAAAGTAGTCTAGTGACTTATGCGAAAGAATAGAAACAAGAGAGTTCTGAACTTTAGGAATTGTGTGACAAATTCTCTATCTGAATTTTTTTTTAATTTGCAAATTGAAACATCGATAACAATGTTAATCTTCCAAGAATATGTTGAACAGCTAACACTATGACATCAGCAACTGTTGATATTGGAGGAAACAAAATTTCTGTAATATAGGATGTTGCCAAAGAAAAGTACTTTTTCTTTATTCATCATGTCTGGTACTTTCAAATTCTTCAGGTCCAATAGGTTGTACATAGGACAATAGGAGAGGAAGCATTTCTGGGTGCTAGGTATTTTGCAACTAGTGTCATATAAACCATTAGTTGCAAATAAACTATATGTCATATGGTGTAGTTATTATTGTATCCATTTGACAGACAAGGAAATTAAGGCTTCAAGAGTTTTAAGAAACTTGCCTAATGTCACACAGCTAGTAACACGCAAAACTAAGGTGGGGACGTTTCACTGCACTCTGAAGCTCCTGCTCTTTCTGCTGTCACACACTGCCCCTTTTACAGTGAAGTTCCTGATAAATCCCAGCATAGTGCAGTCAATAAAGTGTAGACATCATTAATACCCAGTGAGATGTGTACCGGATGGGAGCTCGTGAAAATAGAGGCTTCAGGAGCAAAATGTGTCTTCTCTCTCCATCTCTCTTAGTACCTAGTGAGTGATCAACTCCCATCAGAGGCATCCTCTTCAATCATTGCTGGATTGCTGCATTGAAATCTATGTTACTTTCCCTTTTCCTAACACCTTCATCCTCTGAAACAGCCCATTGCCTGATTAATCTCTCTAAATGAAGGAACACGTATAAAGCTTTTAACACTCATCCTAGCATGTAGTCAATAGTCAATAAACATTAGTTCCCTTCCCTTACACATAAAAACTGTGTGTGTGTGTGTGTGTGTGTGTTGGGGCAAGGGGAATTGAACAGGCAGAACACAGAGGATTTTTAGGGCAGTAAAAATACTCTGTCTGATACCATGATGATAGATACATTTGTCCAAACTCATAGAGTGTACAACACCAAGAGCAAACTGTAATGCAGACTGTGGACTTTGGGTGATTACGATGTGTCAGTATAGGTTCATCAGTTGTAACAAACGTACCATTCTGGTGGGGCATATCAGTCGTGGGGGAGGAGCACTTCATATAAGAAAGAATCTCTATACCTTGCCTTCAATTTTGCTGTGAACTTAAAACTGCTCTAAAGATAATGTTTTAAAAAATCATAAGGCAAATAACACTTCATTACTTGTGAAAATTACATGAAATCCAAATTTTAATGTCCATAAATAAAGTTCTATGGGAACAAATACACACAAAAAAACTGAGTACATACATGTTGACAGATTATCAGATTGATCTGTCAACATCTTCATGGTCTTTACTATGTGCCCAATGCTTAGCACTTTGCTAAGGTTTGAGGAGAATACAAATGAAGTATGTGAACTGATCTGTCAAGAAGTTTGTAGTCCAAGACATGTAATGAGGTTATAAATGATACATTTTGCACCATGAGTACCAAAATTATGAGGTCCATGATGTAAGTAGAAACTACAGAAGTCCCAGGATGGAATTCAGCATGTGCTACTTCCTTTGCCTGGAATACCTTTCTCTTTTCTAGCTGTTGAACTTCTTTTCATTCTTCAAAACCTAGATCAAATATTACCTTCTAAGTTAAGCCTTTCCTGACTCGTACTGTTCATGCCTTTCTTCTCTGTGCATTCATAGCAGTTGATACACAGCACAACTAGGGCTTCATCACACTGAAATACAATTATTTGTCATAGGTGAGTCTTCCCTGATGGATTGTGAACTCCTTTGAAGGCACAGTCCTTGTCCTGCAGTAGGTGCTCAGTAAATGTTTGTGGAGAGGATGGATGCATGATGGAAGTGGAGATGTCAAGGCATGAGATGAAGAGAAATGGGGACAGAAGAAGAACTACAATCCTGCAGCCTGTGGAACAAAAACCACATTCACAGAAAGATAGACAAGGTGAAAAGGCAGAGGGCTATGTACCAGATGAAGGAACAAGATAAAACCCCAGAAAAAAAACTAAATGAAGTTGAGATAGGCAACCTTCCAGAAAAGGAATTCAGAATAGTGATAGTGAAGATGATCCAGGACCTCAGAAAAAGAATGGAGGCAAAGATCAAGAAGATGTAAGAAATGTTTAACAAAGACCTAGAAGAATTAAAAAACAAACAAACAGAGATGAACAATACAATAACTGAAATGAAAAATACACTAGAAGGAATCAATAGCAGAATAACTGAGGCAGAAGAACGGATAAGTGACCTGGAAGACAGAATGGTGGAATTCACTGCTACGGAACAGAATAAAGAAAAAAGAATGAAAAGAAATGAAGACAGCCTAAGATACCCCTGGGACAACATTAAATTCAACAACATTTGCATTATAGGGGTCCCAGAAGTAGAAGAGAGAGAGAAAGGACCCGAGAAAATATTTGAGAGATTATACTTGAAAACTTCCCTAACATGGGAAAAGAAATAGCCACCCAAGTCCAGGAAGCACAGAGAGTCCCATACAGGATAAACCCAAGGAGAAACACGCCAAGACACATAGTAATCAAATTGGCAAAAATTAAAGACAAAGAAAAATTGCTGAAAGCAGCAAGGGAAAAATGACAAATAACATAGAAGGGAACTCCCATAAGGTTAACAACTGATTTCTCAGCAGAAACTCTACAAGCCAGAAGGGAGTAGCATGATATACTTGAAGTGATGAAAGGCAAGAACCTACAACCAAGATTATTCTACCCAGCAGGGATCTCATTCAGATTCAAAGGAGAAATCAAAAGCTTTACAGACAAGCAAAAGCTAAGAGAATTCAGCACCACCAAACCAGCTCTACAACAAATGCTAAAGGAACATCTCTAAGTGGGAGACACAAGAGAAGAAGAGGACCTACAAAAACAAACCCAAAACAATTAAGAAAATGGTCATAGGAACATACATATCGATAATTACCTTAAACGTGAATGGATTAAATGCTCCAACCAAAAGACACAGGCTTGCTGAATGGATACAAAAACAAGACCCATATATATGCTGTCTACAAGAGACCCACTTCAGACCTAGGGACACATACAGACTGAAAGTAAGGGGATGGAAAAAGATATTCCATGCAAATGGAAATCAAAAGAAAGCTGGAGTAGCTATACTCATATCAGATAAAATAGACTTTAAAATAAAGAATGTTACAAGAGACAAGGAAGGACACTACATAATGATCAAGGGATCAATCCAAGAAGAAGATATAACAATTATAAATATATATGCACCCAACATAGGAGCACCTCAATACATAAGGCAATTGCTAACAGCTATAAAAGAGGAAGTCGACAGTAACACAATAAGAGTAGGGGACTTTAACACCTCACTTACACCCATGGACAGATCATCCAAAATGAAAATAAATAAGGAAACAGAAGCTTTAAATGACACAAGAGACCAGATAGATTTAATTGATGTTTATAGGACATTCCATCCAAAAACAGCAGATTACACTTTCTTCTCAAGTGTGCACAGAACATTCTCCAGGATAGATCACATCTTGGGTCACAAATCAAGCCTCAGTAAATTTAAGAAAATTGAAATCATATCAAGCATCTTTTCTGACCACAACGCTATGAGATTAGAAATGAATTACAGGGAAAAAAACATAAAAAACACAAAGACATGGAGACTAAACAATACGTTACTAAAGAACCAAGAGATCACTGAAGAAATCAAAGAGGAAATCAAAAAATACCTAGAGACAAATCACAATGAAAACATGATGATCCAAAACCTGTGGGATGCAGCAAAAGCAGTTCTAAGAGGGAATTTTATAGCTATACAAGCCTACATCAAGAAACAAGAAAAATCTCAAACAATCTAACCTTACACCTAAAGGAACTAGAGAAAGAAGAACAAACAAAACCCAAAGTTAGCAGAAGGAAAGATATCATAAAGATCAGAGCAGAAATAAATGAAATAGAAACAAAGAAAGCAATAGCAAGGATCAATAAAACTAAAAGCTGGTTCTTTGAGAAGAAAAACAAAATAGATAAACCATTAGCCAGACTCATCAAGAAAAAGAGGGAGAGGACTCAACTCAATAAAATTAGAAATGAAAAAGGAGAAGTTACAACAGACACTGCAGAAATACAAAGCATCCTAAGAGACCACTACAGGCAACTCTATGCCAATAAAATGGACAACCTGGAAGAAATGGACAAATTCTTAGAAACGTATAACTGCCAAGACTGAACCAGGAAGAAATAGAAAATATGAACAGACCAATCACAAGTAATGAAATTGAAGCTGTGATTAAAAAATCTTCCAACAAACAAAAGTCCAGGACCAGATGGCTTCACAGGTGAATTCCATCAAACATTTAGAGAAGAGCTAACACCCATCCTTCTCAAACTCTTCCAAAAAATTGTGGAAGAAGGAACACTCCCAAACTCATTCTATGAGGCCACCATCACCCTGATACCAAAACCAGACAAAGATACTACAAAAAAAGAAAATTACAGACCAATATCACTGATGAATATAGATGCAAAAATCCTCAACAAAATACTAGCAAACAGAATCCAACAACACATTAAAAGGATCATACACCACGATCAAGTGGGATTTATCCCAGGGATGCAAGGATTCTTCAATATACGCAAATCAATCAATGTGATACACCATATTAACAAGTTGAAGAATAAAAACCATATGATCATCTCAATAGAGACAGAAAAACTTTTGACAAAATTCAACACCCATTTATGATAAAAACTCTCCAGAAAGTGGGCATAGAGGGAACCTACCTCAACATAATAAAGGCCATATATGACAAACCCACAGCAAACATCATTCTCAATGGTGAAAAAGTGAAAGCATTTCCTCTAAGATCAGGAACAAGACAAGGATGTCCACTCTCACCACTATTATTCAACATAGTTTTGGAAGTCCTAGCCTTGGCAATCGGAGAAGAAAAAGAAATAAAAGGAATACAAACTGGAAAAGAAGAAGTAAAACTGTCACTGTTTGCAGATGACATGATACTATACATAGAGAATCCTAAAGACGCCACCAGAAAACTACTAGAGGTAATCAATGAATTTGGTAAAGTTGCATGATATGAAATTAATGCACAGAAATCTCTTGCATTCCTATACACTAATGATGAAAAATCTGAAAGAGAAATTAAGGAAACACTCCCATTTACCACTGCAACAAAAAGAATAAAATAGCTAGGAATAAACCTACCTAGGGAGACAAAAGACCTGTATGCACAAAATTATAAGACACTGATGAAAGAAATTAAAGATGATACCAACAGATGGAGAGAAATTCCATGTTCTTGGATTGGAAGAATCAATATTGTGAAAATGACTATACTACCCAAAGCAATGTACAGATTCAGTACAATCCCTATCAAATTACCAATGGCATTTTTTACGGAACTAGAACAAAAAATCTTAAAATTTGTATGGAGACACAAAAGACCCTGAATAGCCAAAGCAGTCTTGAGGGAAAAAAACGGAGCTGGAGGAATCAGACTCCCTGACTTCAGACTATACTACAAAACAACAGTAATCAAGACAGTATGGTACTGGCACAAAAACAGAAACATAGATCAATGGAACAAGATAGAAAGCCCAGAGATAAACCCACGCACCTATGGTCAACTAATCTATGACAAAGGAGGCAAGGATATACAATGGAGAAAAGACAGTCCCTTCAATAAGTGGTGCTGGGAAAACCAGACAGCTACATGTAAAAGAATGAAATTAACACTCCTTAACACCATACACAAAAATAAACTCAAAATGAATTAGAGACCTAAATGTAAGACCGGACACTATAAAACTCTTAGAGGAAAACATAGGAAGAACACTCTTTGACATAAATCACAGTAAGATCTTTTTTGATCCACCTCCTAGAGTAATGGAGATAAAAACAAAAATAAACAAATGGGACCTAATGAAACTTCAAAGCTTTTGCACAGCAAAGGAAACCATAAACAAGACAAAAAGACAACCCTCAGAATGGGAGAAAATATTTGCAAATGAATCAACAGACAAAGGATTAATCTCCAAAATATATAAACAGCTCATGCAGCTCAATATTAAAAAAACAAACAACCCAATCCAAAAATGGGCAGAAGACCTAAATAGACATTTCTCCAAAGAAGACATACAGATGGCCAAGAAGCACATGAAAAGCAGCTCAACATCCCTAATTATTAGAGAAATGCAAATCAAAACTACAATGAGGTATCACCTCACACCAGTTAGAATGGGCATCATCAGAAAATCTACAAACAACAAATGCTGAAGAGGGTGTGGAGAAAAGGGAACTCTCTTGCACTGTTGGTGGGAATGTTAATTGATACAGCCACTATGGAGAACAGTATGGAGGTTCCTTAAAAAACTAAAAATAGAATTACCATATGATCCAGCTATCCCACTACTGGGCATATACCCAGAGAAAACCATAATTCAAAAAGACACATGCACCCCAATGTTCATTGCAGCACTATTTACAATAGCCAGGTCATGGAAGCAACCTAAGTGCCCATCGACAGATGAATGGATGAAGAAGATGTGGTACACATATACAGTGGAATATTACTCAGCCATAAAAAGGAACGAAATTGGGTCATTTGTTGAGACGTGGATGGATCTAGAGACTGTCATACAGAGTGAAGTAAGTCAGAAAGAGAAAAACAAATATCGTATGTTAATGCATGTATGTGGAACGTAGAAAAATGGTACAGATGAGCCAGTTTGCAGGGCAGAAGTTGAGACACAGATGTAGAGAATGGACATATGGACACCAAGGGGGGAAAACTGCGATGAGGTGGGGATGGTGATGTGCTGAATTGGGCGATTGGGATTGACATGTATACACTGATGTGTATAAAACTGATGCCTAATAAGAACCTGCAGTATAAAAAAACAAACAAAACAACTAATACTAAACTTTCATTGGGTTATTTGTATGGAAATATGTTAATATAAATGTTTCAGACATTACATGAAATTTCTAAAAATCTTATATTTGTATTTGTATGGAAATATGTATGGAAATATGTTAATATAAATGTAAAAAAAAAAAAAAAAAAAAGACACATGCACCCCAATGTTCATTGCAGCACTATTTACAATAGCCAGGTCATGGAAGCAACCTAAATGCCCATCGACAGATGAATGGATGAAGAAGATGTGGTACATATATACAGTGGAATATTACTCAGCCATAAAAAGGAACGAAATTGGGTCATTTGTTGAGACGTGGATGGATCTAGAGACTGTCATACAGAGTGAAGTAAGTCAGAAAGAGAAAAACAAATATCATATATTAACGCATATATGTGGAACCTAGAAAAATGGTACAGATGAACCGGTTTGCAGGGCAGAAATTGAGACAGATGTAGAGAACAAATGTATGGACACCAAGGGGGGAAAGCCACGGGGGGGTGGGGCTGGTGGTGTGATGAATTGGGCGATTGGGATTGACATGTATACACTGATGTGTATAAAATTGATGACTAATAACCTGCTGTATAAAAAAAAAATTAAATTAAATTAAAAAAAATTTTTTTAAAAAGAAAGTATTTACAAAATGCCAAGATTGTCTTTGTACTATAAGTAAATTCAGTATATAACACTATTGTTATATATGAGAAATTAGATGTAAAACATTGTATAATGTGGCAATCATAATTAGTATCAATTTTATTAAGAACATAGAAAATATTAAAAACATGCATATAATTGTCTATTATCTATGTCAAGAAGTCCAAGCTGGACAAATTCTGTTTGCTTGGAATTGATGTTTTGTAATGATTTTATGGTCCTGGCAACAGTGGTAATTCATCCATTCAATGAAAAGTTGTTGAAAACCTACTGCCAAATGCAGATCTGAATGCCACCCTCATGGTATGAGAAAACACATAGTTGGGCAACTTCAGTCCAGTGTGATGAGGACTGTATTAGAGGTAAGCAGGAGTGCTGTGTGAGTATGAGGAAGGAGGACCTCATGTGTGGAGAAGACAAGGCTTTGCTGAAGAGAGAGTGCCATCTCCAGTCCTGACATTTGTGTTTATGTGCTTTTGTGAATTCAGGTGGTCATTATGACTGGATTCCTTCTCTGTAATGACAGGCATAGTTTCTTTATGTGGTAGATTTGTGGAACTACAAGTTATTTGCAATTATGTTTTATTAGGAAATAATTATCTGTTGAAAACATTTATAATATAAGATTAAAACATATTTTTAAAAAAAAGAGAGAAATGGGGACGGTAGTTTAGGAGTATCACGTCAACAAATGCAGAATGGCAGGAATGCTGTGCTTTAGGTAAGACATAAGAAACCAGCTTGGGTCAGACTCTGGGGGACTTCCCTAAGCCAAACACACAATTTCTACCTTGATACAATGGAGGGAATGAAAGGATTCTAATCAAGGGAGTAATTAGAAAAAGCAGGTGCTCCAGGGAGATTAATGTTATAGTCTTGTGAATATGAAAGATGTATTTGGAAGTAGTTGAGCCAACATGAAAGACACCTAGTTAGAAGACCATTATGGAATAAATGATTAGCATCTGGATAAAAGCAGTGGTAATGGAGGATAAGTGACAAATCTGATCGTCAAGTCTAATATTTTCTCCATTCATTCATTCATTCATTCATTCATTCCCTTTCATTCTTGCTTTCATGCCTTTGCTCTTTTATTGGTCCCTGCTTTCTACCCATTCATATTCTGCATTCAGTTTTATGAATTCAACCCAGCCTTTGAGGATACCCTTCACTAGGAACTCCCTTAATCAAATCTGACTTTCAAATAACCCCCTCAAACAACCTGTTGTATGCCACCTCTCACCTCCCTTCTACCTTCAGCACAACATCCTCAATTTATTCTAAAAAATAGCAAAGTTGTTCCAGATGAGCAGTGGTCATGTATGTGGCCTCCTGGTGGTCTGCTTGGAGACTGACTTGACACATTTTCCTCTGGTGCAGAGAACGGAAAAAGTGTGCTCTGCCTCCCCTTTGATTCTTGCAGTTCACAGGATGGAAATTCCATGTCAGCTAATCTCTTCCTCGTAGATACAGGTACCCCATCTGGAAACCTCTTTTCCAGTTTTAGCCCAATAACTTTGATGTCTTATTCTTCATCGTCTTTTTTGTGTGTGTGACACATAAAACACCGCTACCCACCACGCTCATCCTGATTGCCAAGCAAAAGGTGATGATGTGCTGGCGAAGAAAAAGAAAGCTGGAAGTTTAAAGTGAAGTAACTAATTAAAGAACTAGCATCTCACCTTGAATGTGTCCAAAAGAACCCTTCAGAATGTTTTCCAAAGTTTCCACCATTCAAAGTAAGGGAGAATCATTTCTTATTCAGTATTATTATTTTCTTTGTTTGATTTTTTTATTACCATGTGGAATTATCTTTTATGACCTGGGAATCTAATTGGCATTTAGGATATTGTCTGTCTCTAATGAAATGACTATTCTGAATTTCCTGTAACTATTTGGAAATAAACACTTGAAACCACGTACTTGCTAAATTGAGGCTATCCTGAATGATCTGCCTCATACCATCTTACCCTTGCTAGGTTCTGTCTTGGGATTTTTTTCGAATTGCTTTCTATATAAACTTTGGGGAAATTTACTTATTTAATTCCAGTTACGAAAAGCACATTTTCAACAAGGACCTACTATATAGCACAGGGAACTTACTCAATATTTTGCCATAACCTATAAGGGAAAATAATCTGAGAAAGAATATACATATATATGTGTGTGTGTGTGTATATATATATATATATATATATATATATATATATATATATATATAACTGAATCACTGTGCTATACACCTGAAACTAACACAACATTGTAAATCAACTACACTTCAATTTAAAAAAAAGAAAGAAAAGTACATTTTACTCTGTGGTTATGTTCTCAGTCCTGCCAACCAAATCAGACACTCAGTCACACAGACCCTGCCATCTTGCCCTCCCAGCTCCGAGCCTTGCCCATCCCTAGAGCAATGTCTTCCCTCTTCCCAAGCACACGTCCTAGGTCCTTTCTGGAATTTCATTTTAATTTATATACTGGCTTTTTCTTTTTACCTCTTTGTCTTATATTTTAGTGGTCACCCTAGGGATTACAATGTTCATCCTTAATTTTCCACAGACGACTTAAAGTTAGTATCTTAACAGTTCATGAAAAATGTAGAAACCTTGCAACTATACAGGTCCATTTACTGTTCTGGACACAACCTTGATATTGTCACATACACTACAGCCACATACATTGTGAATCCCACAATCCAGTATTTGTTTGCTTTAAACCATATATGTATATTAAAGGGATAAAGAGGTGGAATTAGTTTTTGACATCTACTTACATATTTAGTATTTCTGATGCTCTTCATTCCATCCTGTGGATCTGAGTTTATATCTGCTTTCATTTACCTGCGTTCTAAAGAATTTCCTTTAGCATGTCTTGTTAGAGGAGTTTTGCTGGCAATGGATTTTCTTAGTTTTCTTTTATCTGAAAACATCTTTATTTCACCTTCATTCTTTTTTTTCAGTCAAGTTTATTGATGCAGAATTTAAGTACAATACAATTTACCCCTTATAGTGTAAGTTCTATGAGATTTGACAAATGAATATAGTCATGTAACCACTACCACAATCAGCACACCGAATTTTGCCATGAGCTCAAGTTCCCTCATGCCTCTTTGAAGTAAACCACTTCTCACCCTCAGCTCCTGGGAACCACTGAGGTGTTTTCTGGCCTCATGGTTTTGCCTTGTCCAGAATGAAGTCATATAAGTGAAATCCAGTTGTGTGTAGTCTTTTGAGTCTGGCCTATTTCACGTAACATAATGCATTTGAGGATCATTCATATTGAATGTATCAGCAGTTTGTTCCTTTTTATTGCTGGGTAGTATTTAATTATGTAGCTATAACAGTTTGTTTATCCATTCACCAGTTGAAGGATATTTGAAATGTTTTTTATCTTTACCAATTATGAATTATGAACAAAGAATGCTAAAAACACTCACATGTAGGTTTTTGTGTGAATAAATTTTCATTTCTCTTGAGTCAATACCTAGGAGTAGGATTGGTGGCTTGTATGGTAAGTTTGTGTTTAACTATATAAGTAACTGCCAGTTGTTTTCCAAAATGGCTGTACCACTTTCCCATCAGCCATGTGCGAAAGTTCCAGTTGCTCCAAACTCTTGGCAAAGACATTAAAAAGAAATTTACCCACTCAAATAAGTGCTTAGTGGTATCTCATTGTGGTATTAATTTTAATTTCCCTAATGACTAATGAGGTCTGTGACTTATCTTTTTATTATTTTATTTTTTTATTTTTTATTTTTTTGGCTCTGTTGGGTCTTCGTTTCTGTGCTAGGGCTTTCTCTAGTTGCGGCAAGCGGGGGCCACTCTTCATCGCGATGCACGGGCCTCTCACTATCGCGGCCTCTCTTGTTGTGGAGCACAGGCTCCAGATGCGCAGGCTCAGTAGTTGTGGCTCACCGGCCTAGTTGTTCCGCAGCATGTGGGATCTTCCCAGACCAGGGCTCGAACCCGTGTCCCCTGCATTGGCAGGCAGATTCTCAACCACTGTGCCACCAGGGAAGCCCTGTGACTTGTCTTTTGATTTGCTTAAGTGTCTTTCAAAGCACAGAAATTTTCAGTTTTAATAATGTTCAATTTATTGACATTTTCTTTTATGGTTTGTACTTTTTGTGTTATGTCTAAGAAATCTTTGTCTTGCCCAAGGTTTCAAAGATAGTTTTCCTCTGATTTATTCTAGACATTTTCACAGTTTTAGATTTTAGAGCTATGATCCACTTTGAGTTAATTTTGTATATGGAACAAAGTATAAGTCAAGGTTTATTTTTTGGCAATTTATTGAAATGCCATCATCCATTGAATTGCCTTTTCACCTTTGTTTAAAATCAGATTGACCATATATATGTAGATCTATGTTGTGGACCCTCAATTCTGTCCCACTGGTCTATGTGTATATCCTTTCTCTAATAACACACTGTCTTAACTACAGTGGTTTTATAGTGAGTTTTGAAATCAGATAGTCTGAGTCGTCCAAGACACATTCCTTTTTTGCTCCAAAATTGTTTTGACTATTATAGTTCCCCTGCTTTTCAAAAAAATTTTAGAATTAGTTTGTCAATTTCTACCAAAAAACACTGACAATATTTTGATGTGCATTGAATCTATAGATCAATTTGGAGAGAACTGACATCTTAACATTATCGAGTCTTCTAATTAATGAACAGTTTATCTCCTGATTTATCTGGGTTTTCTTTAATTTCCCTCAGGGATATTTTGTGGTTTTAAAAATACAGGTCATGCACACATTACAGATTTTGCCTAAGTATTTCATGGTTTTGTGATATGTTGTACATAGTACTGTTTTTAATTTCAATTTCCAACGGTTCATTGTTATTAAATAGAAATACAATTTTTAAATTTTGATCATGACCTGAAAAGAATGTGGATTTTCCTGTTGTTTGGATTGTTCCGTGAACATCAATTAGATCAAATTGTTGGATAGTGTTATTCAGGTTTTCTATTTCCTTACTGATATTCTATTTGTTCAATCCTTATTGTGGGTATGTCTATTTCCCTTTCATTTGTAGCAATTTGTTTCTGGTATTTGAAACTAGTTTTAGGTGCATGTATATTTGAATTTCTATGACCTCTTTGTGAATTGACTTCTTTGTCATTACATAATAGCCGTCTTTATCCTTGGTAATATTCTTTGCTATGAAGTCTACTTAGTTTGGTATGAATATAGCCACCTAGGTTTGGGATTTTTTTTTCATATTTGCATGGCATCTTTTTTCATTATTTTATTCTTAAAATATTGAGCCCTTACATTTAAAATATGTTTCTTATAGACAATACATTCTTGGGTCCTGCATTTTTATCTTGCCAATTTCTGTCTCTTAATTGTTGTACCTGGAATAGTTATATTTAATGTAATTATTCATATGGGTAGATTTAAATCTACTATCTTTCTAATTATTTTCTATTTGTTCAGTCTCTTGTTTGTTCCTTTTTTCGGTGCTTATCTCAGGTAAGCAAGTGCTCCCATCTCACCTCTCCCTTTTGGCTGTCTATCGTTCCTTGGATTTCTAGCTACTTGTTTGTCCTATAAACTTAGTGTTCTGATGGGCTCGAGGAAAGTTATAATTTTGTCATTTATACAGCGCTTTCTTAATTTTAGAGTATGAATGATGCTCTTTCCAGCTTTCACATTCTAGGTGGAAATGAAACTCATTTTTATTTTTTTAAGGATATCTTTGCTGGATATAGAATTCTAGGTTGATGTGGGGTTTTTTCTTTTATTACTTTAAAGCTGTTGTTTCACTGTCTTTTAGCCTCTGTTGTTTCTGATGAGATGTTAGAAATCCATCAAACTATTGTTCTCCAGTATTAAATGTGCCATTTTTCTCACATACTTTTAAGATTGTCTCTTTACCTTTGGTTTTCAGCAGTTGGACTATAATGTTTCTCGATGCACAGTTTAGATTTTATATGTTTTGCTTGGAGCTCACTGAACTTATGAACTAGAAAATTTATGTCTTTAAACAAATGTGGATAATTTTCAGCCATTATTTCTTCAAATGCTTTTTCTATTCCATTCTGTCATTCCATTTCTCAAATATTTACCATTTTGATATTGGTCTACAAGACCCTGAGGCTCTGATCATTTATTACAAATGTTTTTTTCTGTTCTTTAGATTATATGATTTATAATGATGTATCTTCAAGTTCTCTGAATCTCTTTTTTTGTCATATCCATGCTGCTGTTAAGCCATGAAGTAAATTTTTCACTTTATGTATTTTATTTTTCAGTTCTATAATTTCTATTTAGTTCTTTTTTATAGTTTATATCTCTTTACTGAGATTTCCTATGCTCTCATTCATTATAGTATAGTATTCTCCTTTCAGTCCTTAGCATAACTATTTTTTAAATTCTTATTTTTTGATTCCAACATTGGGGTCATCTCAGAGTTAGTCTCCATTGACTTTCTTTTCTCTTGAAAATGTTTGATATTTTCCGGTTTCTTTATATAATGAAAAATTTGGATTTCATCTTGGAAATTGTGAATGACATGTTGTAGAAACTCTAGATTCTGTTATGTTCCTCCAAAGAACATTTTTTTTTGTTTGTTTGTTTGTTTTTTGTTTGTTTGTTTTTTAAAGCAGGCAGTTAATTGGCTAAGCCCAAGGTACAAGCTCTGTCTCCCTGTGATAGGTGGCAGTTCAAATCTAAGTTCGGTTAATTTAGTGTTAGCTGTGCTGCTGGGAGTCTGTCCTTCACTTGCATAGTTCAAGGGTCATCCAAAGATTAGGGTATAGTTTATAAATAGAATTTAGGCTCACCCTCTCTACCTCTCCTTTTCAAGATGCCTCTTCACTTTTTAGCAGTTGTGATTGACCCAAACTCTTTCCCCAGTTAGACTGTATTTCCATTCAATTTCTAGCCTTCCTACATAATGCTAGTTGTGAACTTCCCTGAGGATAAGAGCTGGAAAGCAATGATAAAGTCATTCCTTGCAGTCTGCTTCTTCGAAGTATCTGAACTCTCCAGTATCTGACTGCTTTTGTTCACTCTCCAGTGCCTTCAAGACGTTATTTTGCTTCTTCCAGAGTCTAGAGTTGTCGTCAGTAGAAAGGTTGGTCAGACAGGAGCTTACTTGGCCATGACTGGAAATGCAAGCATTTCTAATTCAGATAGGTGTGTATCTTCTTAAACATCCTTGTGTTTTTCATGGAATCTTATTGTTGTTTGTTGTTGTTGAGTTTATTCATATTTAGGTTATAGTTTTTAAGATCAAGACTGATCATTTTTATATTCGGCACCACCCAACATCTGCATACTCTATTGTCCTATATGTTAGGCACTCAGTCAATAATTACATGATGAATAATGAGTTAATGTAGCATAAACTTTTCCTTACCTATACAGAATACAGTCCTGTTGAAAAAAATTATTCTATACAAGAACACTTAGTTCATAACAGCTATTTTTCATAAAACTTGCTATTAGAACAAAAAAAAAAACCCTTAAATTTTTTTCAGAAACACAGGAACCTACTTTCTTACATTCTAAAATGAAGCTTTTATGCAACTTATTCAATATTTATTTAATATCTACTAGATACAAGGCACCATGGGAAACACTGACTATTTTAGGATGAAAGGGAAGGATGATTAAATGAGACAGATAAGACATGGTCTCTGCCACCCAAGAATCCAAAATCTTGTTGGGGAGACAGACAGATATAAATAATTCTAATATAAAGCAGACAATGCTAAATGCTATTTCAAGAAGAGAACAAAGTGTTATGATTGCAGTAAGTAGGAAGCAATGGAATCAGGTTGGAATTCTAGGACAGTTTCTTGGTAAAGGTAGCCTATATACTGGCATTAGGAGGATGTGAAGAACTTAATAGGTGTATCTGATAGGGAAATTCATTTTAGGAAAATTTGAGACATTATAGGTCATGTTTAGGGAAGAGTAGCATGGCTTAGTGATAAGATCTTGGACTTTGAAGTCACAAGGGTACGTATGACTCTGTTCAACTCCTTAAACTTCCCTGAACCTGTTTCACCATCAGGAAAAAAAAATGGGAAAATAAAGTGGAAATCAAATTGTGGAGAGGCTAAAGGACAGGTTGATAGAGGCGTGTAGACCGGAGTTGGGGAAGCCTGTTTAGGAAGCTATAGCAATAATGTAGGTGAAAAGTACTTGCAAGTAGACTGCACCTGAAAACAAAAGACTGTGTTTTCTATTTCAACCATAGACTTTGGAAAAAGTCTATGGTTGAAACAGAAAATGAAAATGAGGGTACAAATATAAACAATCTGGCAACAGATTCTATGGAGGAAAAAAAGAAGTGAAAACTCAGGGAATTTAATGGAAACTGGTAGAACCGGATTGTAGATTACAGTTAGTATGGTATATACCTAGGATTCCTTTTTGCTGATATAAAGGCAATTATCTGATGCATATATTAATATAATCATAAACTACCTTTAAATGGTAATGGAACTTTAAAGATATTGAGAGAAAGAATAATTTTCAAAGTTTTCTAATTTTTTAACTAAAAAAAACCTCAAGGAACTTTCTCCACAGTTTTGCTTAATAATAGAATTTCTATATTTTCTTTTCTCTACTTTTTTGTTCATTGAAGTCTTATTAACATAATTACTTAACATAATTAACATTCATACTTTCACAGATACAAATTTTTTCTTTTTAGTAACAACCCGCTTGCTAGCACCTCCTTAGCACTTCATTAGAATGTTCTCCAAATAATACTATTGTGGTTTTTTGTTATTGTTTATTTGTTTTGAATCATGGAAAAATATTTACATAAAGGAAATCGTATTTATGATTCATAAACCTGGAAACTCCCGCTATTTCAATGAAAACAAGCTGACATTCATATTTAGTTAAGTGACTATAAGAGGCAATTAATATTTAGAAAACTGTGCTGTTGATCTCAAATACATGTAGGTCTTTTGCCTTTATTAGCATCAAAAATAACAATTCATTAATGTGCACCTGCCAGGTGCAAAACACCTTGCTAAGCATAGCATATGCATTATCTCACTTAATTTTCATGACAACAAGATAAAGTACTTTTATTATCCTTATTTTATAGCAAAGGAAATTACAGCTCAGAAAGGCTATGTCCCCACAGTCACATAGCTAGCAAGTGGCAGAATCTAGATCTGAGCCCAGGATCACCTGATTCCCAGTCCCATGCGCTTTCTTGCCTACCCCAGGAAGAAGGAGGAAGAGGAAGAGGAAGAATATCTACAAAATGCACTGAGTACTTTCTAAATGCCAGCACAATTCCAATTGCTTTTACACATATTAACTAATTAAATCATTACAGCAATCATATGAGAGAGATTTCTTTTTAATCCTCATTTTGTATATGAGTAAACTATTCCAAAAAAGAGAGAATAAGTTGTCACAGACCAAGAAAGGAACCTGGATCTTCCACATGGCATTCAACAATTCTACACCTAAAATATCCCTAATCCCCAAGAACCTGGTTTGAAGTCACATCATTTGATGGTCACTGGGAACATTCACCTGGTGCCTAAACATTTTTTCTCCAGGATTCATCCCAACCAAAATGAAGATGATCCTTGGGAGTGAAAATGTAGTCAACTGCACTGCATTGTGACTAAATGACCAGCTGATTTCAGGGCAGGAGGATTTAACAAGAGGAAGGAGGACTAGGAGACCACAGGGCACACAGGGAGAAGGGCACAGCCAGGCTAGAAGCAGGAAGGAAGGAGACACTTCTGGGGATGGCTGAGGCATAGAATCCCATCCTTGCACACTTCACACTTTTCTGGGCTTGGTCACCGAAGAACCAAACCTGCATTTGAGGTTCATAAATGGAGACGAGACAATGAGGTGAATGTACTGTGTTCTAGAGAAGATGCTGAACTAAAGTACATTTGGTTTTTATTAACTAAAGAACACTTTCTGTGAGATTAGATGTTAAGAGCTGTACATCTGGCTCTGCCAAATATTAACTCAGGTTAATTGCAGGCTGCCCAATCTATCATCCACATGACAGTTTCAAACTTTAAAATGATTCAGTTGTTCCTCTAGGTTGATGTTCCTCCCATCGTGTATGTCATGTGTGACATGCCATCCTAACTACTCGGGTGTTTACCACTGTGAGTGACCCTGTGGCCAAAAGAAAAGCACAAACAGTGGGGAAGGGCTCAACTGAGTCTCAGTCATACTACTTCCAGGCGTAATATTGAATTAAGTTAATCTGTGAGTATTTTCTTAACTGTGGACTGAAAAATCTCATTCCCAAGAAGTTGTTTTGACTTTTAAGCAGAGGATACTGTAAAAGATAGACTATTATAAACTCTCCTGAAGCAAAATATTTGCTTTACGTAAATAGCCTTCTTAAGGTAATAAATAATTAAGGAAATTCAAAATAAAATAATGTGTGAAGATCTGAATTTCTAACCAAAAAGGTTTCCAAAGATTTACCTTTGGAAATGATCTGTCCTTAAGGAGAAATACTGAAAACACACACAGAATGCCCTGAGTTCCAAAGTCATACGAGACAATCAAGGACAAGAATTAAAATGGAGAGCACTTTGTTCTAGAAGTCACAAAGACCTGGGGACTAACTCTTTTCTCCCAGACAGGCGGCTTAAACTCCGGGACCTTAAATGTTTTCATCTGTGAAACAGGAACAATAGCACCTGCTTTGCATGTTTTCATGATGGTTGTGAGGATCAAGGGCAGAGGCAGCAATGAACATGAAGCAGTACCCAAACAAATAGGATACCACGTGTATAAGGTCCGGTGAAGTCTAGTACAGGGACCCAGCCTTCAGACCATGCCTGACACTCTTGTGCCTTGCTGTGCTGTTTGTGAAAGTTTATTTGGGAAGGTGGTAATTACTGATAGTATGTTAGAGCTGAAGCAGGATGAGAACTTGCTTGAATGTTCAAGCAAGGAAAGAGGAAAGGAAAGAGGGATGGAAGGAGTGAAGGGCCCATCCCTTGAAACTCTGGGACTCACTCAACTTTAGAGGAAGGCAGCAAATATCTTAAAATGAGTTAAGTTGGAGACTTAGGGGCAAATGGGACAGGCGCTGCTCTGTCCTAGAACATCTGGTCAGAATGGGTTGAAGAGGGACATGATAAGACTAGTGATTTTGCTGCCATCTTAAAAGTGTATGTAAGTAGAAAACTAGCCTGTAAAAAGAGATATCAGACACTAGAAGTGGCTATCACTGGATGATGGGACTCTTTGTGAGAATATGTGTGATTTTTATTCTTTTTGTTTATCTATATTTTCTAGTTCTTCCATAATGACAATGTATTCTTTCTACAATAAAAAATGTTGTTTATCTAAAAAGCAAATATACATTTGAATTTCATATTACACACAAAAACTCTAATTTTTTTTTTATAGTAATTAGGCATATTACCTTATAGGTAACTTCTTTTAAAATGGAAAATGTGCTTCCTGGTCATCAGCAATTGTTTATGGTAACCAGACCTTCACTCCTCATTTGGGAGTTACACTGCCCTCCTACTGCACTTGGGACCCGTTTTCTGCCAAGAAGAGATTGGTGGCATGAAGGGGTGTGGCACAAATAACCCTTAGGAATACAGGCCACAGAGCTAATGAAATGCTCCAAGGAAAGAAAGTCTTACCTATCAGCTGTGAATTCTCTCCCCACCCACGCCAGAGACCTGAGGGCACGTGACCTAGGAATGTGCATCCCAAGATAATACTACCTTCAGAGAACTCTACTTATATGTAAGTAACTCTCCTTTATAGGAGGTATCTTTGTGTGGCAGACTGTTTATGGGAGCAATTTGACTTGAACTTTAAATGAAAAAGGCATATCTCTGTAAGTGGTAATAATTTTAGTCATCTCGCTGTGGCTAGGGGTTGTGGAATTCATTAGCACAGATTAACATATAAAGTGGGTTAGATATCTAATAGCAAACGGAGAGGTTTAGGGGCCTTAATTCATCACTGAATGAACAGCGTGTACAGTATTAGGGACTATGAAATTTTTAATTTACACAAAGTGTCCAAGAATATAGGGAATAAATTTAAACCCAAAACAGATAATGGAGCTATGCCCTGCCTGGCTGGCAAGTTGAATTGTTTTTACACTGAGTGAAGAAAGCTAATTATCCCAAGCACAAGGAGACTGCTAAAAATAATAAGATTATAAGGAATAATTTGCTGATATAATTACAACAAAATTGGGTACACACAATCGTCAGATACATGTATTGCTTGACCTGGGTGAGAAAGTGAAATAAATCCTTCCTCTATAGCCTTCGTAAATCTGTTTTTATCTTCTCCAAGTGGTGTTTGCACACGCAGCACAATTTGCATGTGTAATGTGGCTGTACAAATTGACAACAAGTAAATTATTCAAGGAAATAGGCTGGTCGCGGGTCTGAACTATCTCTCAAAGCCTATTCATTTTGAAGAATCACTGAGACGTGAAGCTCATACATCAACCGTTTTCTGACAATCCTCAGACTTATTGTCTCCTAAAATGTCATTATGGCTATTATTTATGAAGCTAATTCATTTATTAATATATATTTAACTCTGACTTGTCATGCACCTTAGCAGACATTCTGTGCACTGCATATTTTTGAATAGATGAAAGACTTTTGCATGCTTTAATGATTACTGTAAGCTGCTACAGATTTATAGAATGCAGCTTTATTATCTACTTGCATTAATACCTCTTATAACTCTTCTTTTGCTTAAGGCCATCAAATATAAATGGCAAATGACATATTCAAAAGATTGTATGGAATAAGATTTTCCAAGAGTTTGTTGAATTTTAGAACAAAATGGGCTAGCTGTCAGTTAAGACCTAATTCACCTAAAAAGATGGGTATATACCAATTATGTTGAATTTTCCTGCAAAATATAGGCTGCAGTTTTTCAAGAAAAAGGAATAGATGCATGATTCATTGAGCTCTTTCCTTCTGAGAAGACAGCCCATCCTTCTATGTGCAGAGGTTGGGTAACGGTCCCCAAGGGAGCTGGCTTTTAGGTGTTCATTATTACCTGGGGCCTCGCACTGTGCCCTTCACATTGTCTTTAGCCAAAAAATAGATGTTGCATGAGTGAGGGAAGAAATGAACGACCACCAGCTTTCCTGATAATGCCACGAGCAAAATCAATAGAAATACACATCGACCTAGAATACTATTTTATACATTTTTGCTTTAGCATTTCTGACCCCTAGAGAATGTTCCATGACTCCCACTATGATTTAGAAATAAACCATATGCATATGCAATCACAATACACAACACATGTTATTTTTATGGGGTGCATAAGAATGTATCAATACTGAACATGTATTGCTACTTCTGGTTGTCACTGCATAAAGTCTGCTCTCTAGCATCTTCCACAGTATGTGACCATGGCTATTCTGGGCGTGTGTGTGTGTGTGTGTGTGTGTGTGTGTGTGCACATATGTGTATGTATGTGTTGGTAAGATAGAAGGAACCGGAGAATGAAATGGAGGAACAATGGAGTTGCTTGAAATGTTCTGCTCTGAGTATGCTTCATGCTAACCATTAACATATTCACCATTCTTCTAACATAACATTTCTGCATTGACTTACGTATAGATATAGAACTTTCTAGTACCAACCAAATAGAAGGGCAGTGCAGGAAAATATAATACTACTGTAACTTACCAGTGGATTTGAAATTATTGCAAACCGGATGCTTCATTTTGAAGATAAAAATGGTGAGAAGATAAAGAAAAATGCCCTTACCGGAGTATTGTTATTGACTGTATTGGCTTTAGTAATATTATAAAATCACCAAACTTTTTGGATAATTAGAATTTGTTTTTTTAAAAAACGCTACTTAATCTACGGAGACAAATCAGATGAGTGGTCGCCTAGGGCTGGTGACGTGCAGAGGATGCTAAGTGACTGCTGATGGGCACAGGGTTTCTTTTGGGGGCGACAAAAATGTTTTAAAATTAGATTGTGGTGATGGGTGCACAGTTCTGTGAATAAACTAAAAACCATTGAATTGTGCACTTTAAATGGGTAAATTGTGTGGTATGTGAATTATATCTCAATAAAGTTGTTAACGTACTGCTTGATATATGCCAAAATTACATATTTGACATATGTAACCAACATCATGTACTATACATAGTAGCATAAGGAAATAACTACTTAGGAAACTAGCTCGTAAATGAAACTCAATTGAAATCTAAAGGAGGTAAGTAATCTATCCATAAAAGTATGGGAAGTAGGCCTACTGTTCAGAAATCCAGCCTTCAGCAAGAATGATATTCATGTTAGGTGATCTGATAAGAGAAAAAAAAAATTCCCTGCATCTCAAACACTGCTATGAGCCATCAAGTGTAGTGAAGAAAAATCTTTAGTAAATGCATAGGAAGGTACTATTTTTCATTTAGAATTATTGTATTTGATCAACAAAGCATCAAGAATCTATTTTTAAAAGTAATTTTCTTATATAAGGCAGTCTCTTGAAATGTCTTATTAGATATGGAAAGCAAACCATACACATACATACAAAATATCTTTCTCACTGCATAACCCTGGTGGGGAAGACTGATGACATTTTTATTAATAGTATTAATCACTTGCTTAAAGGGAAAAATGTCTCACTTTTCCAGGAACCATAATATTTACCTATTTACACCTTTTAAAATTTCAATAACTCCAACTCAGAACCCTTAACCCCCATAACCTTCAAAAAAACAAGTAAAATGAAAATTAATAAATGTTCCCTAGTGTGCTATGAACCATTAATTGTACAGACTGAAAAGCTTTAGTCTAATAAGAAACATGCCTTCAGCAGAAATGAGAAAGTCATCTGTGATGCTCATGATTTAATGATAAAAAGGTGCAGTCAATTTCCAATGAAGTGAAGACCTATAACCCAGGAATATTTTAACTCTCAAATTCTTGCAGATACCTGAGGAACTTTGAAAGGTGAACAACCTCAAGTACTGAAATGTTCTCAGCATGAATTAAATAATTCATCTCCAAAGTGGTCTGAAGATAGAGGCAATAGGATTTCTAGCAATAACAGATGACTGGGGATGGATTTGGCCCTCACTCCAAGAAAGCACAGACATTTCCTTAATATAGCAACAAAATGATTTTATTAGTAATTTTTTAGAGAAGTATTATAATACTAGGAATAAAGACATGTTAAGAACATCACTGACCAAAAATCTCACATAAAATTTAAAAAATAAGCTCTAAACAGTATGGAGGTTCCTTAAAAACTAAAAATAGAGCCACCATATGATCCAGCAATCCCACTCCTGGGCATATATCCAGAGAAAACCATAATTCAAAAAGATACATGCACCCCAATGTTCATTGCAGCACTATTTATAATAGCCAGGACATGGAAGCAAACTAAATGTCCATCAACAGAGGAATGGATAAAGATGTGCTACATATATACAGTGGAATATTACTCAGCCATAAAAAAGAATGAAATAATGCTATTTGCAGCAACATGGATGGACCTAGAGATTGTCATACTGAGTGAAGTAAGTCAGACAGAGAATGACAAATATGATATCACTTACATGTGGAATCTTAAAAAATGGCACAAATGAACTTATTTACAAAACAGAAATAGATTCACAGATGTAGAAAACAAACTTATGGTTACCAAGGGGGAAAGGGCAGGGAGATAAATTGGGAGATTGGGATTGACATATACACACTACTATATATAAAACAGGTAACTAATAAGAACCTACTGCATAGCACAGGGAACTCTACTCTGTAATGATCTACAATGTATGGGAAAAGAATCTAAAAAAGAGTGGATATATGTATATGTATAACTGATTCACTTTGCTGTACACCTGAAACTAGCACAACACTGTAAATCAACTATACTCCAATAAAATTAATTTGAAAAACAAAAAAAAAATTTTAATCAGCTCTAGGTTTAGCTACAAAAGTTCTAAGCATAATTCCTTCATTCAAATAAAGACCCACTTCGTTCTCCCTATGAACCAAGCCTGGGGTAGATACACTGGAACTAAAATGGACAGATTCTGGTGGGATATAAAGATGAATGCAATATAGTCCTTATCCCTAAGGAACTTAAGATCATGAGAGAAGTGTGACATGTTTGCCAAAATGTTGCCATTATTGTTTGACTTATTTACAATGATCAATGTTTTATTTATTTTTGTAATCAGAACCGAGACTATTAAGATGGATTTTTTTAAGGCACTTAAATGTTAAGGAATGAGGTGTGAAGTTTTCTAATGTTCACAAGAGAGATCCCTGGCAAGGAAAATTTTCAAGGAAGCGTCAGCATGTGAGCTGGGCCTAGAAGGAGAGCCAGCATTATGATGGAGTGGGTTGGAGAAGGCAATCCGGGGGAAGAGATTGTGTCAGCTAAAGCTGGAAGTAAAATTAATGGAAAGTAATGTAATGTGGCTGCCGATTAGGGTGCATGTAGAGGAGAAAAAACTAGAACGTTCTGTTGGGGCTGAATCACTGGAAACCTACACTGTCACACTCGGGAATTCAGATTCAGTTTGTGAAGTCATGCATGTAAGGCACTTAGCACACAGAACCGGCTGCACTGTAAATGCTCAGTGTGTATGAGGCATTAGTATTAGTGTCCAAGGTCTCAGAAGGAGATGAGGCAGAGCAAGGGCGACCTGTCTCCTGGGAAGCCAGGTTGGTGTCCTTCTTCCTATCACATATGTGGGCTCTAGAGGAGTGCTCCCCAAAAGGTAGGTCTGTATTGGGGTGCAGCCCACTTTCAGATGGTCCCTGGTCCATCTCCACCCAGCACTCCTCACATCCCTCACGGACCCACAGTGACCAGTCTGAAAGTTCCTTCATGCAAACTCCACGTACTCTTTCCTATCTTTGTTCCCAAGTCTTTAGTACATGTTGGGTGTTCCAGAAATGCTTATTGAGCCAACTGCTGTGCTCCATAAGTGTGAATACTCCTGGATAAATGAATACACTGATACTCTGGCCTATGCATCAGAGCATATGGCCTGTTAATTTCGTAGTTGAGTTTGTCATCAGTGGACATACGAATGATATTTCATTTCTGGACCTGCCAGGTTCCCAAATGAGGTATTGTCCTGAGAGCCTTTTTCCTGACATGCTCTGAATACTGATATTTTATCAGTTCTCCTCCTCCACTACCAAAATGTCACACCTACCCACATAGGGATAGTGTAATGAAACAAGGCTTGTCAAGAGCCTGGCATTGTGCCTGATGTCTACTAATATTCACTGAACATGTTCTTTCCCCTAAACATCAGAGTTTCTGACTTATCCGCCCATTGGCTCTGATATGGTACACCATTACCTGTGCTGTTTTGGAGGTAAAGGAAAAGTTTCTTCCACAACTTTCACCTGAATGTCTCCTTTAGACAGATTCAGCCACTCATATGAACATCGACACGCTCTTTCCTTTTCTATGCGTGTCGGCACTCACTCCTTGTGGCTAAGCTCAGTTCTTGAAAAACCAGAATTCTAGATTTCAGAACTGCAATGTAAGCCAAGATATTCTGTTTCCACCAGAAACTAAGCAATTGAAGCCCAGAGTAGTCAAGTGACGTGTCTTTGATGAACACTGTTGTGGAGTGGGAGAGAGGAGGAGTTTTCAGTTTTAGTCTGAATCTTTGGCGTCAGGGAGGCAGTGGAGCCTAGTGGTTACAAGCAGGGGTTAGTAAATTCTGGCTCAGGGGCCCAATCCTGCCAACCACCTATTTCTATAAACTTTTGTTGGAAGAGAGCCATACCTGTTCATTTATATATTGTCTCCACCTGCTTTCATACCCAGCAGAGGTGAGTAGTTGCAACATCACCATCCAGCCCTCAAAGCCTAAAATATTTAATATCTGGCCCTTTATAGAAAAAGTGTGCTGACCCTAGTTAAAAATAATGGCTTCGGGCTTCCCTGGTGGCGCAGTGGTTGAGAATCTGCCTGCTAATGCAGGGGACACGGGTTCGAGCCCTGGTCTGGGAAGATCCCACGTGCTGCGGAGCAACTGGGCCCGTGAGCCACAGCTACTGAGCCTGCACGTCTGGAGCCTGTGCTCCGCAACAAGAGAGGCCGCGATAGTGAGAGGCCCGCGCACTGCGATGAAGAGTGGCCCCCGTTTGCCGCAACTGGAGAAAGCCCTCGCACAGAAACGAAGACCCAACACAGCCATAAATAAATAAAATAAAAATTAAAAAAATAAATAAATAAAAAAAAGAATGGCTTCATCAGTCAAAACTGAGTTTAAATTCGAATTCCAACTTGGGCAATGTAACCTCTTTACTCCTGAGTTTCCTCATCTATAAAATGGGAGTAATGATAGTATCTACTTCGTGGGGTTACTGTGAGCATTAAAAACTTCCGAGTACTTAGCACAGTACCCGTACCGTGATAAGCTTGTTAAAGGAGAGCAATGACGATGACGATGACGATGATGAGCGTATATGTAAAATTACCATACGGGGAGCAAGAACACCACACCTCAGAAAGGTTTAAAGTGGCCTGTGAAGGTCAACAACATAATGTAATATACACCTATATATAAAATGCACACACACATATATATACATGTAATAAATATGAAAAGGACATATATATAGGTATAGAACACGCACATACATACATACATGCATACATGCACACACACACACACATAATGTGTATAATATATCTTGAAAAGTGAAAAATAAGTATTAATGAAAATAGAATACACATACATAAACACACACACGCACACAGAAAATCCTGTACTGGAAAAAAATACTTTCTCAGTTTCAGGCACAAAACAACTACTCTGTGATGAAATTACTCTACCTGATTGTGTGGTCTTCGCACTAAAGGTAGAAGAGAGGTCACATGGAGAGTTGAGATTAGGTGGAATTTAGCAATAACTGAATAATGGCTTTTCCTTTGCCATCTATCCCTTTGCAATTACTCTTCAGCTCCTTCCGGTTTTTCCCACCCAGTGGCGAAATTGAGTCACTGCAGCAGCTGAATCCAAGTGCTTTTCCTTCAAGGCTCACTGCCTGTTTCTTAGTTCTGGGAAAACAACTCAAGAGTTGGTAAAGTTAAGGGAAATGAAGATGTTGGAACGATTGTGATTCCAGAGAGCCAAGACTGCTTTGGGAATGAGAATGAAGGTGGCCAAATACCATCTTCTAACATACTCTAATGCTTGTTTACTATGCCTATTGTTTATTGTCTGAGACCCTCTTCAGAATGTTACTTCCCCAAGGGCAGGGGATATTTGACTGTTTTGTTTATCAATGCATCCAAAAGGCCTTTTTAACAGAGCCTCATACCTTGTAGACACTCGGTAAATATTTGCTGAGTTGAATAAATGGCTGCAGGTCTAGAGACTATGCCACTTTGAAGAAAATGCTCAAGTGTGGGTATAAGACAAGGTCGTTGATAGCTTATTCTCATCCCTGTCTGTCCCCTTGGACTTGATTTGAGCATCTATGATTAGAAAGATGAGGCTTGTTGGAACTGCTGTCAGAAGAGGCTGAGAGTCTCTGGGCACCAGAAGAACTGCCTGGGGGCCCAGGGAGGAAAAAAGTGATAAATAATAAAGAAGAAAAGAAAAAACCATGAGATACAAACAAACTCAAAAAAGAAACGGAAAGGGCTTCTGACTGCTGGTAATCCCTGTGCATATAACAGCTATGAATTCTGGACAAAATATAAAAAGCAGCTGTCCAAAGGCAATAGAGAGTAACCAAGCAGGCAAATGCTGGAGGGGAGTCAGCATTTGGAAGAAGGGAATGACAACAGGCAAGTTTCCCATGACTACTGTATTTTTGCCAGAAAGCAGGACCCAATCCTTGACAAATAGGAGTGACTAAAAACTTAGAAAACCTGAAGTCTTACTGGCATGAAGAGCCAGAAGTCAGAGTTCAAGGTGATTTAACTGGAAAGTGAGGGGGGAATCTTAGAAAGAAGACAGCCAAAGCTGGGGGTGGGGGGGGGGAAAAGGTTCTGTGTACAAACTCTGCACAAATCATTGCTGATGCCCGACCTTCTGTGCAAGCAGCCCAGCTAAGGCTAAAGGAACCGGACAGAGATTTCCGTGGCCGCTTACTGCAAGGGAGATAGTTTGGAGTTTGAGGGTAGTTAACCTCAAACTTTTAAAAAAATCAGGATTCTTCAGAGGAACACAAACAAATCCAGGGGTTCTACAATATATATCATTCATAAGTTCTTGGATGCCATCCAATATACTAAGCACATGAAGAAAAAAATATGTGAGCCAAAAGGCAGTCAATGGAGACTGACCCTGAGAGAACTCAGTGGCTGGAATTAGCAGACAGTAATTTTTTTTTTTTAACTTTTATTGGAGTATAGTTGCTTTACAATATTGTGTTAGGTTCTACTGTACAGCAAAGTGAATCAGCTATGTGTATACACATATCTCCTCTTTTTTGGATTTCCTTCCCATTTAGGTCACCACAGGGCACTGAGTAGAGTTCCCTGTGCTATACAGTAGGTTCTCATTAGTTATCTATTTTATACATAGTATCAATAGTGTATATATGTCAATCCCAATCTCTCAATTCATCCCACCCCCCCACCCCTGGTATCCATATGTTTGCTCTCTACATCTGTGTCTCTGTTTCTGCTTTGTAAATAAGATCATCTATACCAATTTTTTCAGATTCCACATATATGCATTAATATATGATATTTGTTTTTCTCTGTCTGACTTCCTTCACTCCATACGACAGTCTCTAGGTCCATCCATGTCTCTACAAATGAACCAATATCATTCCTTTTTATGCCTGAGTAATATTCCATTGTATATATGTACCACATCTTCTTTTTTTTTTTTTTAATTATTTATTTTATTTTTGCCTGTGTTGGGTCTTTGTTTCTGTGCGAGGGCTTTCTCTAGTTGCGGCGAGCGGGGGCCACTCTTCATCGCGGTGCGCGGGCCTCTCACTGTCGCAGCCTCTCTTGTTGTGGCGCACAAGCTCCAGACGCGCAGGTTCAGTACTTGTGGCTCACAGGCCTAGTTGCTCCGCGGCATGTGGGATCCTCCCAGACCAGGGCTTGAACCCATGTCGCCTGCATTGGCAGGCAGATTCTTAACCACTGCGCCACCAGGGAAGCCCATGTACCACATCTTCTTTATCCATTCCTCTGTTGATGGACATTTAGGTTGTTTCCATGTCCTGGCTATTGTAAATAGTGCTGCAATGAACATTGGGGTTCACGTGTCTTTTTGAATTATGGTTTTCTCAGGGTATATGCCCAGTAGTGGGATTGCTGGGTCATATGGTAGTTCTATTTTTAGTTTTTTAAGGAACCTCTATACTGTTCTCCACAGTGGCTGTATCAATTTACATTCCCAACAACAGTACAAGAGGGTTCCCTTTTCTCCACATCCTCTCCAGCATTTACTAGTTGTAGATTTTGTGATGATGGCCATTCTGATTGTTGTGAGGTGATATCTCATTGTAGTTTTGATTTGCATTTCTCTAATAATTAGTGATGTTGAGCATCTTTTCATGTGTTTGTTGGCCATCTATATGTCTCCATTGGAGAAATGTCTATATAGGTCTTCTGCCCATTTCTTGATTGGGTTGTTTGTGTTTTTGATATTGAGCTGCATGAGCTGTTTGTATATTTTGGAGATTAATCCTTTGTCAGTTGCTTTGTTTGCAAATATTTTCTCCCATTCTGTGGGTTGTCTTTTTGTCTTGTTTATGGTTTCCTTTGCTGTGCAATAGCTTTTAACTTTAATTAGGTCCCATTTGTTTATTTTCGTTTTCATTCCCATTACTCAACGATGTGGGTCAAAAAAGATCTTGCTGTGATTTATGTCAAGGAGTGTTCCTCCTATGTTTTCCACTAAGAGTTTTATAGTATCTGGTCTTACATTGAGGTCTTTAATCCATTTTGAGTTTATTTTTGTGTATGGTGTTAGGGAGTGTTCTAATTTCATTCTTTTACATGTAGCTGTCCAGTTTTCCCAGCACCACTTATTGAAGAGACTGTCTTTTCTCCATTGTATATCCTTGCCTCCTTTGTCATAGATTAGTTGACCATAGGTGTGTGGGTTTATCTCTGGGATTTCTATCCTGTTCCATTTATCTATATTTCAGTTTCTGTGCCAGTACCATATTGTCTTGATTACTGTAGCCCTGTAGTTTGGCCTGAAGTCAGGGAGACTGATTCCTCCAGCTCCATTTTTTCTTCTCAAGACTGCTTTTGCTATTTGAGGTCTTTTGTGTTTCCGTATAAATTAGCAGACAAGAATTTTAAATCAGCCATTATAACCATGTTTATGAATGTAAAGGAAAATATGTTTGCAAAGAATTAACAAATCTGAGATCTCAATGGAGAGCTAGAAACTATAAAAAAAAGAGAACCAAATGGACATGATAAAACCAAAAAATACAATATTAGAAATAAATTTCATTGTATGGGCCCAACAGAAATGGAGATGACTGAATAGACAGAGGACTTGAAGATAGATCAATAGAAATAATTCTATGTGAAGAACATACAAGGAAAAAATGGGGGGAAAATGAATGGAGCCTTGAGAACCTGTGGAACCTGTGGATATCAAAATATCTAATGTACATATGATTGGAGTCTTAGAAAGAGAGGGGAGAGAGAATGGGATAGAAAAAACTTTGAGGAAACAGTATATGTAGATGTAATGTATATAACAAATGTCATGGGGGTGACAGCTATATTTTAAAATGTGATTTTATGTATATTACATATGAATATATATTCAAATATAGATTACATATATACTACATCAGGAAGATGAGTATTATAAATACATGTGTCTGACAACAGAGTTTCAAAATACATTTTTTTAAATTGACAATTAAAAGGGGAAAGTAGACAAATCCACAGTTATAGTTGGAGATTTAAACCCTCTTTTCTCAACAAGTGATTTTAAAAAACTAGACTTAAAAAATCAATAAAGATATAGATGATTTAAATAACACTATCAACCATCTTGACATAGTGGATGGTTAAAGAATGCTATACCTAATATCAGGAGAGTGCACACTTTTTCAAATGCACATAGAACATTCAGCAAGGCAGCTCATATTTAGGTCATTCAACAAGCCTAAATAAATATAAAATAATTGTATGTGCTCTCCACAGTGGAACTAAATTAGAAAGTAATAGCAAAAATACATCTAGATCCTCTCCATCTGATATTTTTAAATTAAATGATATATTCTATGTAACTCATAGATTTTGAACTAAAAATATTCTAAACTGAATGACAGTGAAATCATAACTATCAAAGTTTGTGAGATGCAGCTAAAGTAGTGCTTACAAGATTTATAGCTCAAAATGCTTTTATTAGAAAAAAAGAATGAAATAAAATTAATGACCTATGGTTTGGACTATAAAAACAAGAGAAAGTAAACCCAAATGAATTAGAAGAAAGGAAAAACTAAAAAGCAGAAAATAGCGAAGTAAAAAAGCATACCAAAAATATAGAAAGTTAGCAAAGCCAAAAGTTGGTTCCTTGAAAGGATCAATACTCTTGCACACTTCCCCAATACCTTGCCTTTGCTATGCTGCCTGTTTTGTTGTTGTTGTTGTTGTTTTTAACACTACAGCACGTTTTCGTCCTATCCCCACCCATCCAAAGTCTCAGGGCAAAAGTCAATTTCCCCAACACATTTTCCAAAATTCTGCCAAATGAAAATAACCTCTTCCTTTCAAACACATATTTCAGTATTCACTTTCATGTCTTTTTTGTATGATAAGAATGGAAAACATCTGGTATCTTATCATGAACATGAAACCCCAGGCTGATAGAATGAGCAGTACTATGGTCAGAAATTTTAAAATTTAGCCTTTAATTTTTTTGCTCAGCTGAACAAAAATATCTGGATATTAATCAAAATCTAAACTAAGAAACTGATCTGTGATACCTCATTAGGATAACTGTAAAACAAGGTTCTTATCAGTAAGGAAAATTTAAGGGAGCATAAATTAACAGAAACATGATGTTGAGCAAATTTTTCTCCAACATAAAAAGAAGAGTAGTTCTTAGAATTAAACATTCTCCAGTAATAGACCACCTTACGAAATCTGATAAAACTATGAATTTCGTCCCCAGATAAAAAAATCACAAACATAAATTTTGCATATGGTTTCAGATATTAACCTAGTGTTTTCCATAGATTTTCTTCATGGAAAAACTAAATTTAAATGGCTGGAATCTAGTCAATGAATTGAAAATTCTTATGAGATGGATGATGCCAGAAAGTACAAGAAAATTGAAGATAAACTTAAGAAATATATCTGGAATGTGATAGAAACAAAAAATTCAAGAAAAGATGACTGATACAGAGAGATCAAATTGTGTGAAAAAATAGATATTCTGGAGATCAAACAACAGTAAAAGCACAAAAGATAAAGCCACACATGAGTAAAACTATTCAGAACGGAAAAACAATTTCATAAAGGAAGAAATATCTTTTTACTCACCTAAAATTAGGACATGAGAGTTTTCAACTTTCAAAAAGAAAGGTAAAGTTTAGATTCCTTTTAAAACATAATTGTTATTTTTAATTTATTTTGAAATATTGCACATACCAAGAAAAATTTAAATCTAATAAGACAAACATTTGTGTACTCTCCATCTAGTTTAAGAAATAAGCCTTACCAAGTACTGCTAAAGTCCACCATTTGCCTTTCTTTGAATGTATTTCTCTAAACACACTCCCCACAGTAACCACTATATTGAGTTTTATCATTACCTTGGCTTTTTAATATAAGTGCACTTATTGTTAAGCAATTATATTTTAATTTTACATGCTTTTGAACTCTAAATAAATTGTATTATCCTATATGCTTTCTTCTACAACTTACATTTTCTACTCAACGTTGTGTTTTCTGCTATTCATTCAGGTTGATGCACATGGCTGCTGTTCATTCACTTTCACTACTCCACAATATTTTATGAACATATTGCAGTTTACTTTTTCATTCTCTCGTCCATGAATATTTGGATTGTTACAGGGTTTTTTTAATTACCAAAAAATACTTCTATGGACACTCTTGTATATAATCCATATTTACATATTTAAGAGTTTCTCCAGAGCAATGGTTCTCAAAATGTGGTCCTGTACCAGCAGCCTCAGTGTCACCTGGGATCTTGTTAGCAAGACAAATATTTGGACCCCATCACAGAGTTACTGGGTCAGGAACTCTGGGGATGGGGACAGCACTCTGTGTTTTAATGAGTTCTCCAGGAGATTCTGATGCACAATTTTGAGAACCACTGCCCGAGAACTGGATCATAGGAGAGTATATACACCTTTATTGGATAACATCAAATGTGTCTAAAGTGATTATATCCTTATACTCCCACCCATCAATAAATAAGTTTCTGCTGTTTAACATCATTATCAACACTTCATAGTCTCAGAACTTTTAACTTTTTGGCCAATCCAGCTGGTACAAAATGGTATCCCCTGTGATCTTATTTTAGTCTTCCTTGAATCTAATAAGGTTGATGCTTTTTATTCATTTATTAGACATTTATATTTCCTTTTCTATAAAATATCTGTGCCTGTCTTTTGCCCATTTTTCTATTGGATTGTCTTTCTTTCTCATTGAGTTGTTTATTTATCCTTGTCAGTAAAATGTCTTGCAAATGTCTCTCCCAGTCTGTGGCTTTTCTTTTCACTTTTAAACGGTATCTTTTGATAAGCAGAAGTTTTTCATTTCAATGTAGTCAGATTGAGTATGTGGTTTGTGGGTTTTGTATCCTATTTAAGAAATGCTTCCCTACTATGAGATAATAAAGACTTTCTCTTTTTTTTCTTCTAAAAATCTTAATCTTTTGCTTTCACATTTAGGTCTTGAATCCACACTGACTTTACTTTGTATGGTGTGAGATACCGGATAAATCCATTTTTTTCCGTATGAATAACCAATTGTTCCAGTTGCACTGAATGTATAGATTTTGAGGAGGGGAATTGACATCTTTATAATACTGAGTCTTTCTATTCATGAGTATAGTATACCTGTCCATTTATTTGTGTCTTCTTCAATGTATGTCCATGAAGTTTCATAATTTTTGGTAAATTTATTCCTAGATATTTTATATGTTTAGTTGTTTTGTGAATGGTGTCTTTTTAAAATAAAATTATATTTTTCTAAATGCTGGCTACTGAAGTAGAAAAACACAATTGATTCTTGTATGATGGTCTTCTAGCCAGCAACTTCGCTTAATTTCAAAGTGGTAAAAAAAAAACCAGACTATCTTCATATATCTCTACTATAGCAATTATTGCAAGATGCTGGAGTAACATCTATAGACCACTTAGAAGAAGACTTTGAGACCTTAAAATACTCTGCTTAGTCAAATTGTCACTCATATAGAAAAGCAAAAAACAAGGATACTCTCAGATCTATAAAGTTTCAGACTTTCTTTTTTGGTAGCTTGCTCAAGGCCATTTAAGAAATGAATTAGAACCAAAAAAATACTGAATGGAGATGCTATGCTAAGATGAACCACTAGTCATTACAGAAAGAAGTAAATAAGAGCTCAAACTAGAAGGTTGCTGCCACTGTCTGGTTTAAGTGATTAAAAAAAAAAATAGTAGCACACAAAGTAGATAAACTTTCTGGAATAAAATAGGGAAGGACAGGGGTCTTAGAACCTTAGATTTAAGAATGAAGGATGGGAAAGATGGAATCCAATATGCAAAATCTCTTGTCTTTCATGCAAAGAAGGAACAAGCCTATTGTTTTGATCAGATATATTTATAATTTTAGAAACTGTAAAATACTGTTATATTTGACCAATTGAGTAAAAATGTATGTTTATATTCCAAATTGTTTTAAAGCATCAAAAAAGATAATATTGTATATGTGATAAAAGGTATATTGAAAAGAGACAATAAAGTATAAAAAAGGAGGAAATAGGGGAGATTAACCAAGATGGCGGAGTAGAAGGACGTGCTCTCACTCCCTCTTGCGAGAGCACCAGAATCACAACTGGCTGCTGGACAATCATTGACAGGAAGACCCTGGACTTCACCAAGGAGGATACCCCACGTCCAAGGACAGAGGAGAAGCCACAGTGAGACGGTAGGAGGGGCGCAATCAGAGTAAAATCAAATCCCATAACTGCTGGGTGGGTGACTCACAGACTGGCGAACACTTATACCACAGAAGTCCACCCACTGGAGTGAAGGTTCTGAGCCCCACGTCACGCTTCCCAACCTGGGGGTCCGGCAACGGGAGGAGGAATTCCTAGAGAATCAGACTTTGAAGTCTAGTGGGAATTGATTGCAGGACTGTGACAGGACTGGGGGAAACAGAGACCCCACTCTTGGAGGGCACACACAAAGTAATGTGTGCATCGGGACCCAGGGGAAGGAGCAGTGACCCTGGGGGAGACTGAACCAGACGTACCTGCTGGTGTTGGGGGGTCTCCTGCAGAGACAAGTGGTGGCTCTGTTTCACCGTGGGGATAAGGACACTGGCAGCAGAGGTCCTGGGAAGTTCTCCTTGGCGTGAGCCCTCCCAGAGTCTGCCATTAATCCCACCAAAGAGCACGGGTAGGCTCCAGTGTTGGGTTGCCTCAGGCAAAACAACCAACAGGGAGGGAACCCAGCCCCACCCATCAACAGTCAAGTGGATTAAGGTTTTACTGAGCTCTGACCGCCACAGCAACAGTCAGCTCTACCCACCACCAGAGCCTCCCATCAACCCTCTTAGCCTCAACCACCAGAGGGCAGACAACAGAAGCAAGAAAAACTACAATCCTGCAGCCTGTGGACCAAAAACCACAGTTACAGAAAGACAGAGAAGATGAAAAGGCAGAGGGCTATGTACCAGATGAAGGAACAAGAAAAAACCCCAGAAAAACAACTAAATGAAGTGGAGATAGGCAACCTTCCAGAAAAAGAATTCAGAATAATGATAGTGAAGATGATCCAGGACCTCGGAATAAGAATGGAGGCAAAGATTGAGAAGATGCAAGAAATGATTAACAAAGACCTAGAAGAATTAAAGAACAAACAAACAGAGATGACCAATACAATAACTGAAATGAAAACTACACTAGAAGGAATCAATAGCAGAATAACTGAGGCAGAAGAACGGATAAGTGACCTGGAAGACAGAATGGTGGAATTCACTGCTGCGGAACAGACTAAAGAAAAAAGAATGAAAAGAAATGAAGACAGCCTAAGAGACCTCTGGGACAACATTAAACGCAACAACATTCGCATTATAGGGGTCCCAGAAGGAGAAGAGAGAGAGAAAGGACCAGAGAAAATATTTGAAGAGATTATAGTTGAAAACTTCCCTAACATGGGAAAGGAAATAGCCACCCAAGTCCAGGAAGCGCAGAGAGTCCCATACAGAATAAACCCAAGGAGAAACACGCCGAGACACATAGTAATCAAAGTGGCAAAAATTAAAGACAAAGAAAAATTACTGAAAGCAGCAAGGGAAAAACGACAAATAACATACAAGGGAACTCCCATAAGGTTAACAGCTGATTTCTCAGCAGAAACTCTGCAAGCCAAAATGGAGTGGCAGGATATACTTAAAGTGATGAAAGGGAAGAACCTACAACCAAGATTACTCTACCCGGCAAGGATCTCATTTAGATTTGATGGAGAAATCAAAAGCTTTACAGACAAGCAAAAGCTAAGAGAATTCAGCACCACCAAACCAGCTCTACAACAAATGCTAAAGGAACTTCTCTAAGTGGGAAACACAAGAGAAGAAAAGGACCTACAAAAACAAACCCAAAACAATTAAGAAAATGGTCATAGGAACATACATATCGATAATTACCTTAAACGTGAATGGATTAAATGCCCCAACCAAAAGACATAGACTGGCTGAATGGATACAAAAACAAGACCCATATATATGCTGTCTACAAGAGACCCACTTCAGACCTAGGGACACATACAGACTGAAAGTCAGGGGATGGAAAAAGATATTCCATGCAAATGGAAATCAAAAGAAAGCTGGAGTAGCTATACTCATATCAGATAAAATAGACTTTAAAATAAAGAATGTTACAAGAGACAAGGAAGGACACTACATAATGATCCAGGGATCAATCCAAGAAGAAGATATAACAATTATAAATATATATGCACCCAACATAGGAGCACCTCAATACATAAGGCAACTGCTAACAGCTATAAAAGAGGAAATCGACAGTAACACAATAATTGTGGGGGACTTTAACACCTCACTTACACCAATGGACAGATCATCCAAAATGAAAATAAATAAGGAAACAGAAGCTTTAAATGACACAATAGACCAGATAGATTTAATTGATATATATAGGACATTCCAGCCAAAAACGGCAGATTACACGTTCTTCTCAAGTGCGCATGGAACATTCTCCAGGATAGATCACATCTTGGGTCACAAATCAAGCCTCAGTAAATTTAAGAAAATTGAAATCATATCAAGCATCTTTTCTGACCACAACGCTATGAGATTAGAAATGAATTACAGGGAAAAAAACGTAAAAAAGACAAACACATGGAGGCTAAACAATACGTTACTAAATAACCAAGAGATCACTGAAGAAATCAAACAGGAAATTAAAAAATACCTAGAGACAAATGACAATGAAAACACGACGACCCAAAACCTATGGGACGCAGCAAAAGCGGTTCTAAGAGGGAAGTTTATAGCTATACAAGCCTACCTAAAGAAACAAGAAAAATCTCAAGTAAACAATCTAACCTTACACCTAAAGAAACTAGAGAAAGAAGAACAAACAAAACCCAAAGTTAGCAGAAGGAAAGAAATCATAAAGATCAGAGCAGAAATAAATGAAATAGAAACAAAGAAAACAATAGCAAAGATCAATAAAACTAAAAGTTGGTTCTTTGAGAAGATAAACAAAATTGATAAGCCATTAGCCAGACTCATCAAGAAAAAGAGGGAGAGGACTCAAATCAATAAAATCAGAAATGAAAAAGGAGAAGTTACAACAGACACCGCAGAAATACAAAACATCCTAAGAGACTACTACAAGCAACTTTATGCCAATAAAATGGACAACCTGGAAGAAATGGACAAATTCTTAGAAAGGTATAACCTTCCAAGACTGAATCAGGAAGAAACAGAAAATATGAACAGACCAATCACAAGTAATGAAATTGAAACTGTGATTAAAAATCTTCCAACAAACAAAAGTCCAGGACCAGATGGCTTCACAGGTGAATTCTATCAAACATTTAGAGAAGAGCTAACACCCATTCTTCTCAAACTCTTCCAAAAAATTGCAGAGGAAGGAACACTCCCAAACTCATTCTATGAGGCCACCATCACCCTGATCCCAAAACCAGACAAAGACACTACAAAAAAAGAAAATTACAGACCAATATCACTGATGAATATAGATGCAAAAATCCTCAACAAAATACTAGCAAACAGAATCCAACAACACATTAAAAGGATCATACACCATGATCAAGTGGGATTTATCCCAGGGATGCAAGGATTCTTCAATATACGCAAATCAATCAATGTGATACACCATATTAACAAATTGAAGAATAAAAACCATATGATCATCTCAATAGATGCAGAAAAAGCTTTTGACAAAATTCAACACCCATTTATGATAAAAACTCTCCAGAAAGTGGGCATAGAGGGAACCTACCTCAACATAATAAAGGCCATACATGACAAACCCACAGCAAACATCATTCTCAATGGTGAAAAACTGAAAGCATTTCCTCTAAGATCAGGAACGAGACAAGGATGTCCACTCTCACCACTATTATTCAACATAGTTCTGGAAGTCCTAGCCACGGCAATCAGAGAAGAAAAAGAAATAAAAGGAATCCAAATCGGAAAAGAAGAAGTAAAACTGTCACTGTTTGCGGATGACATGATACTATACATAGAGAATCCTAAAACTGCCACCAGAAAACTGCTAGAGCTAATTAATGAATATGGTAAAGTTTCAGGTTACAAAATTAATGCACAGAAATCTCTTGCATTCCTATACACTAATGATGAAAAATCTGAAAGAGAAATTATGGAAACACTCCCATTTACCATTGCAACAAAAAGAATAAAATACCTAGGAATAAACCTACCTAGGGAGACAAAAGACCTGTATGCAGAAAACTATAAGACACTGATGAAAGAAATTAAAGATGATACCAACAGATGGAGAGATATACCATGTTCTTGGATTGGAAGAATCAACATTGTGAAAATGAGTATACTACCCAAAGCAATCTACAGATTCAATGCAATCCCTATCAAATTACCAATGGCATTTTTTACGGAACTAGAACAAATCATCTTAAAATTTGTATGGAGACACAAAAGACCCCGAATAGCCAAAGCAGTCTTGAGGCAAAAAAATGGAGCTGGAGGAATCAGACTCCCTGACTTCAGACTATACTACAAAGCTACAGTAATCAAGACAATATGGTACTGGCACAAAAACAGAAACATAGATCAATGGAACAAGATAGAAAGCCCAGAGATTAACCCACGCACCTATGGTCAACTAATCTATGACAAAGGAGGCAAATATATACAATGGAGAAAAGACAGTCTCTTCAATAAGTGGTGCTGGGAAAACTGGACAGCTACATGTAAAAGAATGAAATTAGAATACTCCCTAACACCATACACAAAAATAAACTCAAAATGGATTAGAGACCTAAATGTAAGACTGGACACTATAAAACTCTTAGAGGAAAACATAGGAAGAACACTCTTTGACATAAATCACAGCAAGATCTTTTTTGATCCACCTCCTAGAGTAATGGAAATAAAAACAAAAATAAACAAGTGGGACCTAATGAAACTTCAAAGCTTTTGCACAGCAAAGGAAACCATAAACAAGACCAAAAGACAACCCTCAGAATGGGAGAAAATATTTGCAAATGAATCAACGGACAAAGGATTAATCTCCAAAATATATAAACAGCTCATTCAGCTCAATATCAAAGAAACAAACACCCCAATCCAAAAATGGGCAGAAGACCTAAATAGACATTTCTCCAAAGAAGACATACAGACGGCCACGAAGCACATGAAAAGATGCTCAACATCACTAATTATTAGAGAAATGCAAATCAAAACTACAATGAGGTATCACCTCACTCCTGTTAGAATGGGCATCATCAGAAAATCTACAAACAACAAATGCTGGAGAGGGTGTGGAGAAAAGGGAACCCTCTTGCACTGTTGGTGGGAATGTAAATTAATACAGCCACTATGGAGAACAATATGGAGGTTCCTTAAAAAACTAAAAATAGAATTACCATATGACCCAGCAATCCCACTACTGGGCATATACCCAGAGAAAACCGTAATTCAAAAAGACACATGCACCCGAATGTTCATTGCAGCACTATTTACAATAGCCAGGTCATGGAAGCAACCTAAATGCCCATCAACAGACGAATGGATAAAGAAGTTGTGGTACATATATACAATGGAATATTACTCAGCCATAAAAAGGAACGAAATTGAGTCATTTGTTGAGACGTGGATGGATCTAGAGACTGTCATACAGAGTGAAGTAAGTCAGAAAGAGAAAAACAAATATCGTATATTAATGCATGTATGTGGAACCTAGAAAAATGGTACAGATGAGCCAGTTTGCAGGGCAGAAGTTGAGACGCAGATGTAGAGAATGGACATATGGACACCAAGGGGGGAAAACGGCGGTGAGGTGGGGATGGTGGTGTGCTGAATTGGGCGATTGGGATTGACATGTATACACTGATGTGTATAAAACTGATGCCTAATAAGAACCTGCAGTATAAAAAAACAAACAAAACAACTAATACTAAACTTTCATTGGGTTATTTGTATGGAAATATGTTAATATAAATGTTTCAGACATTACATGAAGTTTCTAAAAATCTTATATTTGTATTTGTATGGAAATATGTATGGAAATATGTTAATATAAATGTTTCAGACATTACATGAAATTTCTAAAAATCTTATATTTGTATTTGTATGGAAATATGTATGGAAATATGTTAATATAAATGTTTCAGACATTACATGAAATTTCTAAAAATCTTATATTTGTATTTGTATGGAAATATGTATGGAAATATGTTAATATAAATGTTTCAGACATTACAGGAAACTTCTAAAAATCTTATATGTTCTGGTATAATGTTATAAGTAATAATCCTAGTTATTACTTTAAAATGTATATCTCAGAAATAACTAATTTTCTTGTCAACTGCATTATTATGAACTTTCATCAAATCTTTAACCATGGTCATTTTTAAGTCTTTTGTCATTTACAGACAGTTCTGGGTGTACTCTGATGATTTTGCAAATATGTTCCTATAAAAGGGTTTCATCTTCAAGAAATTCATGGAAAAGACTCTGACAAGTACAGGTTTCTGGTAACTGACTGTACTGCTGAACTGAATGAATAAGCATTTTCAGAACTCTAATGAAAAACTGATGAACTCATAAAAGTGCTAACAAAAGATCAAGATGAAAAAAAAAAGAAATTAATTACATGGGACTGAGTGAACTGATGAGGATGAGTATAATTTTTGTGACTTTCTGTCTGAATTAAAAAAAAAAAAATCCCACAAGGACTCAGAGGAAAAGAATATACAAATCAATTTTCACTGCAAAGTAAAGGAGCTGTTACAGTGGAGGATTACTGGACTGAATGTCAATATTATGACATAGTATAACTGTGTTTCATGTTTGGTAATTGCAATCATTGTTGCTTTTGTTGTGGTCATCCATGTACAATGCTTGGTGTCAGTCTATTTATCTCTTGTAAAAATAAAATACAGTGTGTGTGTGTGGAAAAAAAAAAAAAAAAAAGGAGGAAATAATTATATGTAATGACTACAGTGAATATAGTTACATAAATTCCCATGGGCTCCTATTGAACTAAAAACAACTTTAATAATATTTTACTTAGAATTTTTTTTAACCAAAGAACTAAAAACATGATTAGAAGTAGAATGATGGTTGTTTCATATACATAAAGTCTGCTGAAGAAAACACTCTTATTTGGGAAAATGTTTCTGAAGGTTTTGCTTTGTATGACAGGATACAGAAAGAGATGTTTAAATCCACTACAAAAACGTTTCTAAATCTCATTTATTTTATTTATCTATCGAATACTTATATAGTGCTTATCATGGGCCAGCTATTATTCTAAGTGCTTTACAAAGCGGAACTCATTCTATTAGTCAGGATGCTGGCAGGAAACAGATGGCACACTCTAATTGGATAAATCGAGGTGAAGTAAACAAAAGGAACATTTACAAAGGTAAAGATGTTAAGAGATTGCACAACCCAGTGGCTGACAGCAGCAGGGAGCCTTTACCACCCTAGGCCTGCCTGAAGGGGCGAGGAGAGAGAATGGTTAAATGTACCCAGAGAGAGGGTAGGCTGCAGACAACCAAGGCAACCTGGCAGGGAGGAACAAGGAGAATAAACACCCTGACCTCGCTCTTCCTCTGGCCTCTGGCTCTCTTGACTGTGCCTCCCGTCAGCCAAACAGGACAGAAAGCCAGAGGGTGAAGAGCTCATTGTTGCCACTTTTATGGGCCAGCCTCCAGGGTACAGAAGCAGGATGGAGAAAGATTGGAGGAGAATCTGGAGAGGGAAAGATACTCAAAACATTTATAATAACCCTATTTCATAGATGATATTGGCACATGCATTTTAATAGCAACTGATACACAGAGAGATTAAATAACTTGCCTAAGATTGCAAGTAAGTGATGGATCCAGGATTTTAACCCAGGCAGTCTGGTTCCACTGTACTAGACCTATCTCTCATATCATATTATTATTCTATAAGCTTATATATCTTATTATACCCATACTCTAGTTTTTTTTTCTTCTAATGTTGTCTGATATGCTGGGATTTAAATGGAGTAAAAAAGACCATTGTAAGAGTCATTTCTGAGTTCTTTCTACCACCTGTTAAAGGGCTGGGAGGCATTTTTATGTTATTGTAGACACTTAACTACCAAGAGTCCCATTATGATTCATAGATCATTTTGAAAATTGAGCAATTTTCATGATAGGCATACTTCCCAGCAGCTTCTTAGTATAGTTGGGAAGATTATAGCCAGAGGAAACACAGGAGGTGAAAATTTGGTCTCATTTCTAAGTGTTCAGTTGTAAATGTGGATTGTGGTCTCATTAAATTCATATACTTGATGTCTTTTAATTTTCCAGTAGAATTGTAGTAATCTGGCAATTCTTAATATTCAAGGCGTAGATCCTTTCTAATTTTTTTGGTGAATGTCTTAAAATATTAAAATAACAACCATGAGTTCAACATAAAATAAGTGTGTTTTATTAAGTAAATTTAAGCATATTGTTAGAAAAAAAATCTTTTCTTGTTGATTTCTATCATTAGCTTGGTTCTCTCTTGAATAAACTACCTACTAGAAGATTCAGAATTGGGAATAAGTTGCAGATTGCCAAATCCAATACTGTTTTCCTGGAGGTTTTTGCATTGTGACGGCTTTTTAATTTTTTCCTTGGAAAGTTCCCCAGAACTTTCAACATCTCCCCTCTTGCCATCTGGTACAGCTGCCCTTTCCATATTATTCTCTACATGTCCACCACATACTCCATGCCTCAGGCACACTGCCCGTCTCCCTCTTCCCTGGAGCACGCCTTTTCGTATCTTCATGACTTTTCATTTGTTCTTCTCTCTGCCTTGAATGCCCTCCTTTTATACTTGGTAACTCCTGCTTTTCATTTGGGAGCCCAGATGCCACTTTCTGTGAGACAGCTTTCCCACCTCCCCTAGAAAGAGATTTTCACTCCCTTCTATGAACGTCTAGGATTTTTTTAATGTACCTCTTCTGCAGCCCTTACTATAATGTGTTAACATAGTTTGTTTGTATATCTCTTTATCCCACTGAACTGAGACTTTTTGAAGGCCAGGACCTTAGACTGCTAAGAAGAACTAGTTCTATGATTCTTGGCCTTCATACAAGGACCAGAAACCCCTTCAAAGTCTGTTTATACCTTTCTGTGTCTGCCATTTGCAGGAAGAGATTCAAAGGATAACTTAGTAGCATGAAAGCTCATATCCGTCCTGCTTTGCATTTTAATATTAGGGTCAATGAGTTAAATGTAGTCTGATATAGTTCTTTCGTAGGCAGATTTAACATTTCTTATGTGAACCAGAATTTTCAAATTATTAACAACTTCCTTAGTGTTTTGCTTCTTATAATGATGCCTTCAGAAAATTCATTCAATTTTAGGTATACTAAAAATTATATTCATGCTCAAAACACTAAAACTGTCCAGGTATTACTTCCAATTACCTTCCTCTGAATGAGCATTAAAATCAGAATGTGAGATAGGTCCACATTATCACAAATGGGGGTGAATTTTGGTTTAAAAAATGCTCTTCAGTACCCTGAGTGTTATAACAAGCACAACCTTTTTGTTTTTGCGTGTGAGATCTGGTCTTTTTTAAGGAGTGAGTGAACTCCTACCTGAATCTCCTTCTGAGTCTCAGATGCCTTCATCAGTAAGTGTTATTTCAAAGTGCCGGGATCTGAGCTTTCCACCTTCTACCCACGTGGTCTAGCTGCCTGCTCACCCAGTTTCCCCAAGAGATTACTACCCACACCGCTTACTTTAAATTCGTGTTGAACCAATCATTATCTTTTATCCCCTCTACCACTGACTCCTGACTGTCCCTCCCTCCACTTTATTAGAGACTGGGAGAGAGTGAGGCCAAGTTCATGCAGCATTTAGCTTCTACGTGTGACACTGGAGCTGGAAAAGTTAAAAGCAAAATAGCAGCCTTCACTATTCCCGTCTCTCCCCAAGTGCACCATGGAGAACAGTAAACTTTCAGTGATGAAGTACAACCTTATTCCACTTGAGACTTAGTTGGTGAAGACCCTTCACTGAAATAGCCTTTTCGTGTTCTCTTTCTCCGTGGCCATACGGGTCATCAGCATTTCTTATCAACTGAGATACGACATACAGAAGTGTATTATAAACCATGAAACAGTACATAGGAGGAAAACATTATCCTTACCTAAATTGTGAGACAGCAGGGATGTCTGTAAACATTTTTGAAACTAGAATTAGTTCATGGTAAAGAAAAGTTTTTCATCAAGAGCCCTCGAATATGCAATTTGAGGACTTAGAACTCAGTGATGTTTTTCTTGGTTTCCAGAACTACACTCTTATTTGCTGAGAATTTGTGGCTTCAGAAGTGTTATGTAAATCCTCACTTAAGTTGGCTAATGAGTTGGAATCTTTTTCTAAGTTATTAGTTTGACTTTCTAGTATTTTCTTTCCCCTGGTCTGCCATATGGTATACATTTATTTTTAATACTAATGTGAATTAAAATTAATTTTGTTTAGGCAATTTGGAAGAATTTCATAACATCCCTTGAGGTAATTGGAAATGCCTGGAGTGAAACAAACTAGGGTTGGGACACACTAATCTAGATTAATGTTAATAGATAGCAGGTCAGGATTAATCATGTGATTTTGTGTTTTCTGTCATATAATAGAGCGCTGCCACTGGTTGGGTTGCAAATAATAGTTAATCCCAATGTACTGAAAATAATATTTAGTTTTTAATATTTCTCTGAAGTTAATTCTTATGATGCAACCATGACTCATTTTCTTCTTATTGTTTATAGCTCTTATTTGGACGTTAATAGTAAATGAATTATAGCTCGTTCGGGAGCTTTTTAAATTACAGCAGAAATCTACCTCATGGTTTACTCAAATGAACAGGGATGAGATTTTAAACAAGTAATTTACAACTAATAATTTATAACAAGATAGGTTTTGCTGTTAAAGAAAAGCACAATGGATTCAAAAGCATAAGATGAATGATAAGTGCTTGGAGCGTCCCTTTGTTCTTAGCATGTTGGCAATTCCTGTCATTAATAACAAAACTTGGCTTTCATGTGGCAAATTTCATTTCAGACATTTAAAGTACTTTAGAAGCATTTGTTTGTTATTCTTCACCGCCTTCCAGGGCCAAGGGTGCTCTACCTCAGAAGAAGAAAATTTGTTTCATTAGGAGTTAAGAGTAGATTTAGGACCTAACATAAGTCAGCGAGCCTTTTGGAGGGGAAATGAGGATTAGATCAAATTCCAATGGATTCTTCTCCACCAGCTCTCAGAGAAATACCTCTCCTTGAGCCTAGGGGTGGAAGAAGCAAAGATGACCCTTTCCTTACTGCTTAGGAATGAGGTGAATTATTCCACAATATGCAAACTCAAAATCCTTCTGTCCATGAGTCTAGGCTAGGTCAGCACATGAACTGTGAGGTGGAAATTGTTGCTCAATGAGTCATATTCTCAAAGTGGGCTTTTTCCCACCCTGCTGTATAAACTGTGTTATTTAAGCTGTAATTTTCTGCTGAGAAAACTGTGGGACGTTATCTCTGCTTTGGTGAGTGCTTCTTGAAGCCTGAGGTTTTACTTTTTCGCCTTTGTATATTCACGATCTAGAACCGGGCACAGCAGACAAGAACAGAAGCTGGCATGCACAAACACACACACACACACACACCAGTGACCAACTGATTGACCAACTGAATGAATGTCAATAAATCCTGGAGAAATATAACCCCTTAAGCCCTATAAATAACAATATGCAAAGTACAGCAATACATAAAATCAGGGGTAATGGTTAAAATATGGTATTGCTTATCATGTCAAATAGCCTAGCTCTTACTATTTGGAACCCACCCCAATTTTCTCCTACATCTGTTTGAACCTAAGCAAGAAAGTGGTCCCTGTAATTCAAGCCACAGTCCCAATGAGCAGGTCCTGTAGAGTCTTTATGTTGAGTTCAGCAAACGAAGGTTACTGATACTTTCTTAGTCCTGTTAAATAGGCAATAGGTCTAGAAATTCTGTGGCTTTCCAACAGCCTTGGCAGACAATGACAAAATGCTGTGGAAAGACCTAGGCTTATTTTTCCCTTTGTGGCTAGAGATTATCTTTTCATAGTTAGTAACAGCTTTTGAAAACATCAGGATGTTGAAGACAAAGCATACATGTGGGAGTGAAGTGGAGGGTAGGTTGGATTCCACGGTTTTGCAAGTGGATTAGATCCTGAAGCCAGATGTTCCCAGATTATATTGTACTTTGTAGGCATTGAGCTAGCCAAACAAAATAAAAAGAACCCTGCCTCTGCTCTTGCCTATGTAATTTATTCCTGTTTAGTTAACAGAAACATTGCTCTTCCAAATTTCCAGGTTAACCTTCAGTTTTGTAATTCTATTAGTAATTAGTGTAAATTAGCATAATCAATTGAGAATTAATTAACACACTTAGTTGGGAATTATTTATTCAAGAATTAAAAATTTTATAGTGTACTACATAAATTAGCTATAGATGTTGACTGAACCTGAAGTATCACAAATTTTAGAAACCATTCACCTTAGACATACTAAAACTTTTATCTTTTATTCCTTTTAGAAGAGACAAAAGAGAGATTATTTCCAAACATTCTGTCATTCTAAATCTATTCTTTCTTTCCTAGATTACGGGACAATGATTAATGATTAGGCTCATAGCTAAATCATTCCCACTAAAACTACATAGAAATAGTAAATATTCTCTTAATTACCTCAAGGAAATGAGAATAAAGATGGCTCTTCCTTACTAGGGTATACCTCTGGGTCATAATTCCATTTCTGGGGCATAACACATATGTTTAGATTCAAGGTGGAAATAAGGATGCAGGGTATGACTCACATTAATGACAACACATTAATGATCTCATTTACTCAGGCTCTCAACATTCCCCATATCAAATGTAATTTTATTTCATCTTTCTAAATAGACTTTCTTCAATTTGGCTATGAGATGATTCCTACTTAAAGAGATACCCTCATATGTAATGTATCAGCACACCCTAGAATTGCAGTTAGCCACCATGAAACCTGTGCTAAAGATGCATTCCCTTTCTTGGTCCACTTGTGAAAGTGGAAGGGATAAATAGTAGAGGTGCTGAATGCTGAGACTGACTTTTCTCTGGCTAGGAAAATAAGGAGATCCCTCCCTGATTCATCCAGGAAAAATATGTTAGCATCCTGGAGAATGATGTTGGAAACAGAAACCTTGCAGGGAGAATTATAGAGGAAAAACCCAGAGCAGTGAGAGCCTTGTCATTCATCACAAAAGACCAGTCAGCTTAGCCAGGAGAACAAGGACATGGGAGAAGTGCTAGTTGGGTCCTCCTCCTCCCTCCACCCATCCTTTAAATAAGCAAATAAATGAGGAAGCATTAAGCCTAGGTAAGTTGCAGGAAACAATGTTGGGATACTCAGGCCAGGTTCCAAGATGTTCCACATCCACACAGAAACCAGCCAAGTCCCAAGTCCCAAGTCCCAAGAACCAGAAGCTTTAGATCTTGTTTTCCAGGATGCCCACCAGAATGGAAGGTGAAAGCGAAAAGTCAAACGAGAAGATGACGATGGTTCAGGGTTGTGACAGTTTTTCTGATGAGGCTAATAGCTTGGGTTTGGAGCCTCGGTTTAGATCCTAGCTTTACCACATACTAGCTATGGGATTTAACCTCTCGGAGTTTTACCATCTATAAAATGAGGATAATGATAGTATCTAAATCACAGAGTTGTTCTCAAAATAAAAATAACAATAGCTAAGATTTACTAAGCATTTACTATGTGTCTGGCATTGTGCTAATCTCCTGACATTTGCTATCTGTCTTAATCCTATTACTACTCTCTTTTCATAGACAAGGAAACTAAAACTTGGAAAGTTTAGTTACCTTGCCCAAAGAGACATTCATCTAGGAGGCAGCAAGTCCTTGATGAAGTGTAGTGTGTGATATAGTGCAAGCGTCACTAAACACTCAAGAAATGGCAACCATGAGTATTCCCATATATCCCTCTAAAAGTGTTGTGACACCAAATACGATGGCAAGAGTAGAGGGAAGCATGAACCTGCCGTTTTGACTCTCAGGGTTGGACAGCTGGCAAACCCAGCTATGTAGAAGGCGACATTAGCATTTTGTACCATGCCGTAGAGAATTGTCCATTTTCCCTCTTTAACAAGTAGCTCAGATTTCCTTCTTCTGTTCTGAGAAATAAAGCACTGGACTGAGATTGAGGAAAATTGGGTTCTAGCCCCATGGTTGAGTACACCTTGATTGTACATATACTGAGACATACATCAGCCATGTGACATCCTGGGAAATCGACAGTCAGGGCAGGTTGGTACCTGATTAATTTTCTCTCATGGGTAGACATTGCTAGAGATTACACAATCTGTGCTCGGGACACCCAAGTAGGTATAGGACATGACAGAGGTGTTCTGTCTCTCTCCTCAATCAAGAAATGATTGGACCTGGTGTAGACACATAACTAAGAATATCAATCTTATATTTAAGTTCTCTTCATTTGTTTTTTCTTTTTTTAAAAATTTTATTGAAGTGTAGTTAATTTACAATGTTGTATTAATTTCTGCTGTACAGCAAAGTGATTCGTTTATACATATATATATTCTTTTCATATTTTTTTCCATTATGGTTTATCACAGGATATTGAATATAGTTCCTTGTGCTATACAGTAGGACCTTCTTGTTTATCCATCCTATATATAATAGTGTGCATCTGCTAATCCCAATCTGCTAACTTCCAATCTCTCTTCATTTCTTAATTAGGTTGAGATCTTGAATAACCAATTCAGCAGAAACACGTGGTGGGAAAAAAGGTAGCTTTTATAGATTGAAATTATTTTCAACAAATAAATTGCAGAATGCTACATTTCTCAGCATATTATTTTGCCATCATCTTTTCTTCAGTGGCTGCCCCCAGAAATTAGAATAGAAAAAGGATTCTCCTGAAGGTGGCTTGTCTCATGTTTTAAACAAAATTACTGTAACCATTCTCCGAATTATTCCAGAGGTGAACCTTCCATAAATGACAAAGGAAATTCAGGACACCAAGAGGATGATGTTTTCTTATAGAATCTAGCAAGATGATGTGTAAGGATTTCAGATGTGTAGCTCCTATTAAAGTTGACAAGAGTTGTGCTATTAAAATCCCCTCGTGACACTTTGCATTACATCCTGGGAAGTCTGAAGAAGGTGCCGAAGGATCATCAAAACACCAGCATCACTTTGATAATCTTGTCACCAGGTAAAATAAAATGCATGTATGTTTGCTTCTTTTCCTCTGAAATATAAAGTAATTATGACTATTTAAAAGCCTTTTACCATAACTAATTAACTAGAAGCTCCTCATAAACTATGTGTCCACAGCACCGTATGTCTAATTATCTTTTTTCACTTCAGAACTGTGATGTTGAATAATGAAGAAAACATTACCTGATGAAGTCTTTTATTTTATGATGGTATCTCTGGAGACAGAGGAGACACAAAGGCTTAAATGCCATCTTCAATTACATCTTGGCCTTGGCAAGCTTTCAGCTGGTTTTGATTTGCATGGAAACCACATTATTTTTAAAACCTTATAGAAAGAAGGAAGGAAGGAAGGAAGGGAGGAAGGAAGGAAGGAAGGAAGGAAGGAAGGAAGGGAGGGAGGGAGGAAAGGAGGGAGGGAGGAATTATAATAATTATAAAATGGTCTCTATAGCTGTTTAAGCACTCCATTAATCCTAGGCATGAGAAACCCTTTTCATATGTAGAAAGTCAGGGCATAGCTGTTTACTTCCAGCCTATTCTGTTGGGCATTGTGTCTTGGGTTTTGCCAATTCCATTAAAATGTCTCTTCTTTCCCCACTCCATAATGCACCACTCTAACTAATTCAAACCAGACAAGCATGAACTTATATGACAGAAACAGGAAGGTAGGTTTTGGGGGTGTTTCTTTTTTTTGGCATGTGTATAATTTTTTTTTAACTTTTGAAAGCAATGGTTCAAATCAATACCTGCAGGCATTTACGTGTAAGACCAGACATGCTAGTGAGGACATTTTCAGTCCTTGCCTATTCCCAAGCCTGTGCCCACCGTCCAAGTATTTCTACATTTCTGTCAGAGCTCAGGAGTATATTTCAGCAGGATTGGCTATTAAGCAGCACTTTGCTTGCACATGAGGCCAACCCTATCTTTGGATACTCCACGCAAGGTCTATTAAAGTCTAGGAGATCTGCCAGGAGGCGGGATCTGGGGAGTACTCAGCTAGGAGTGGGGCACCCCACAGGGCTGGGTTTCTTTTCCCAGGTATATCTATCTGATGTTTTCATTCTTGCAGTTTAGTTGGTGTCTTCTAACACTGTGCTTCCTAGAATGAAAGTATGAATCACCTGGGGTCTTGTTAAAATGCAGATTTTTATTCAGTATCTCAGAGATGAGGCCTGAGGTTCTGCATTTTTATCAAGCTTCCAAATGATGCTCATGTGGCTGGTCCACGGACCCTACTTTGAATAGCGAGGCATCCACTCCTCCAAGCCAACTAACTCCAGGACTTTCTCCTCCAAAATAAATCCTTTCTCTTCCTCCTTGGTCTTTCTCTGAAATCTGGGAGCACAAAGCAACAGTATTTGGTATTGATCTTGGTATTTACATAACCTCAGGCTCATCTGATGGAGAAATGTTTCCCCTGAGTAAGGTTTATCTTCACAAGTAGATTCTACGCTCTGCTTCCTCTTTCATTGGTTCCTCACAGCAGCAACAATGATGACACTGGAAGCACAGAGGCCATGGTAACTACTTGTTGAATAGAACTGAGTTGGATTGGATAGAATTGGCTATGATTTTTTTTAAATATTTTAATTCTATTGGAGTATAGTTGGTTTACAATGTTGTGTTGGTTTCAGGTGTACAGCAAAGTGATTCAGTTATACATATACATATATTCATTCTTTTTTAGATTCTTTTCTCGTATAGGTTATCACAGAATATTGGGTAGAGTTCCCTGTGCTATACAGTAGGTCCTTGTTTGTTATCTATCTTATATTTGGTAGTGTGCGTGTGTTCATCCCAAGCTCCTGATTTATCCCTCCCCACCGTGCTTCCCCTTTGGTAACCATAAGTTTGTTTTTCCTATCTATAAGTCTGCTTCTGTTTTGTAAAAAAGTTCACTTGAATCTTTTTTGAAAATTAGATTCCACATATGAGTGATATCATATGATATTTGTCTTTCTCTGTCTGACTTACTTCACTTAGTATGATAATCTCCAGGTCCATCCATGTTGCTGCAAATTGGCATTATTTCATTCTTTTATATGGCTGAGTAATATTCCATTGTATATATGTACATCTTCTTTATCCATTCCTCTGTCAATGGACATTTAGTTTGCTTTCACGTCTTGGCTATTGTAAATAGTGCTGCAATGAACACTGGGGTGCATGTATCCTTTCAGATTAGGGTTTTCTCCAGATATATGCCCAAGAGTGGGATTGCTGGATCATATGGTAGTTCTGTTTTAAGTTTTTTAAGGGACTTCCACACTGTTCTCCATAGTGGCTGTGGAGCCAATTTATATTCCCACCAGTAGTGTAGGAGGATTCCCTTTTCTCCACACCCTCTCCAGCATGGCTATGATTTCTTATGCTATATTGAGAATACATTTCTTTCCAAACAGGATTCATAGACTTTGTGAGAGCTTTGGGGAGATTTCGTATTTTAAAATGTTTGGAGCAGTGATTCCCTAATAAGTAATCAAGTTCTAACACTGGATCTCAGAACCTGCCCTCCCCCACCCCAACCCTACTACCCAGTCCTCAAAGAAACAAGCCAAAACAGAAAGTAAAATACCACCGACAACGGAATCTTTATCTTCCCTTCCCTGAAGAACTCTGCTGACCTCCCCATTGTTGTCTACCCATCTCTCTGACCCCAGCTGAGTGTCTTGAGACTCTAAGAGAAATGAAAAAAAAAAATCTTTTCTCCTCATTAAAAGAAAAAGGAGAACCTCTTATTTTGATAAATGTGTCATAAAGCACCATTTATAATATAGATTTTCTGAATCATCTTCCAGCCAAATGGCTCAAATTTAAAAGCCCTTCCTTCCACTTAAAAGAAAAATAACATTGGGTTTTTTCCTGCTATCATTCCATTTTTGTGTTATACCCTATGGCCTCCCCACCTCTTCTTTGTCTACCCCATTCCTACACACATACGTGGGTCCACTGCAAATACAAGGTCTCAGTCAGATTTCTCTCCTCAGTGCCCCAGCCTGAGGAATGTCTCTCTGCTCAGAAATTATAGAGCTGCAATTAATTATATGTGGAATATATTTTGTTCTTAATTATGTTGTATCCTGTGCCACATTTTTCTTTGTTGTCCCAGCCCGATATTTAAATATCTTATTGTTAGTTAACTTTAGACATATTTATACTTATCAAAAGATGCTAGATTGAAATTTGCTAAAGAAAGCCATGACCTATACCATGGTCCCCCCTGTGTGTCTAGCATACATTCATCCATTCAACAATTTTTGAGCACCAGCAAAAGTGGAGTGATTGATTAATAACCAAAATAAGGTGAAATATATGTACATAATTGAATATAAGACCTGATATTTCACAATCCAAGTACTTTCACATCTCATTGTCCTTGTGACATCCTTCTGAAGCAGATGGGAAAAGGTAATATGTCATGCAAAGCATTTAATTAGTAAATTCACTTTGACAGTGTTTCAAGTCAGGATGTGAAAAAAAAAGACATTCAGTGGAATAATATAAAATTTAACTGTGACATGTCAAACAAACTCTTGGAGCAGATACATAAAAATACCAAAGAAGAACAGTGATTTAAAAACTAAACAACAGTGGATCGATTTATGGCTTATTTAGCCAAATCAGCAATCTGGAAAAGTACCTCTTAAATTTGGACTGGAAGCTTGACAGAGAGTAAGACAGCCTGACCTCCGTGGTTAATAAATTCCATAAGTAGAGAGCAAACATTAAAAATGCCCCGTAGCTCAATGTCTTCAGCCAAAAAGAACTAATCCAATTGACTGAGACCAAAGAAAATGACTGGGGATGTATGGTTCCAGAATGTCTCTGAGGTATTCAAAACCAAGTCAATTTAAGGACTTGTAAGTTAATAACTAGGACTTTACATATAATCCTGTACTTTACAGGTAGCCAGTGAAGGTTTTTTACAACCAGGGTAATGTGATTTTCATGCTTGGTGTCAGTCAGAATATCAGTTACTGAGTTCCAGACCAAGAGAAGTTCCTTGATCAATCCACTAGCAGAGTCCCTTGGAACACCGGCGTGTGCGGGCAGCTTGGAGTCCTGGGACTACAAGAGTTCAAAAACACATGTGGGGAGGTGAGAGCGGTGGACAGCCGCCGCGGAGAAAGCTGGTTCATAGGACTTTTAAATGTGTGTTTAGTAAATAATTAAATAGGAAGCCTAAAAGATATGTCAGGATCAAAGATTAAGTGCAAATTCATAATAGAAATCTTGGGAGCTAACAACCTTCAAAGCTACAGTTCTGGGCAATTTATGGATTTGCAGTAATGGTGAGAACCCAGAAGCAATAAGAGTTTCTTCTTAGTGTGATTCATCATCAGCTTTTAATAGTCAGGCAGAGAATATCCGGAGGTTAGGTAGTTAAAGAGTGAATTTAAGTTTCAAAGGGGTGAAGATGACCATTTTTTTTTAATACTACATAATGTTAGATGAATATTTTAAATACCTTGATTGGATTCCTTTTTTTAAAATGCTCGAAGAGCTCTGTGTTGTGTGCATGTTTTAATTTTTCAGTGGAAATATTGTAACGTAAGATGACAAGATCTTTACAGACTTAATATTGACTAATATTTAGAAAACTAAAATAGGAAAATCAACAAAAACATTAGCTAAATACCTAACATGTTCCAACCACAGTACTAAGTACCTCACACACATTCTTTTATTCTCATTTTAATATTACAAGGTAGATGGTATCAGCTGCAAAAACAAATCAGGAGATGAAAGCTCTGCGAGTAGATTATGCTGACCTAGCTCCTGAGCCCTCAAAATCTGTCTGCACACCAGCAATATCAGCATCACTTGTGAAGTGGTTAGAAATGCAGACTCTCAGGCTTCAGATACCGAATCAGAATCTGCCTCCATCAGTAGCTGTAGGGTTCTGAAAGATCTCTTCCAAGCGTCACTTGAGTGAGTTCTCATCGAGAACATGGGGAAGGAGGCAGGCAGGTGACGTGACCAAGCTCAGGGCTTGGATGGCTGCCTCCCTGCCATGCAAATGAGCTGCAGCCCGAGGGGCTCCTCACCCAGGAAGTGCATACATAGAGGGTTCTTGGAGAACGGTCATATGGTGAAAAATGAAGAAAGGAGACATCTTTGGTTGGCTCTGGCAGGGAGCGTGGGAGCTCACGGGCTCTTAAGAAGCGTCATTTCCCCAAAATTTACTAAGCAACAACGCTATTTCACAAAATAAAGGTTAAGACAGTAGGTTCTGGAGCCAGACTGCCTGGATTTGATTTCAGATCTGCTTTGTAACCTTGGACAACTTAATCTCTTTACCCCTCAGTTTCCTCCTTTGTAAAATGGGGATACCAGTGGAGTTGTGGTGAGGCATACAGAAAGAGCTCAGTGGATGTTGGCTATCATTATTCCCCAGGTTACACTGGGGTCTATGTACAGTGGAACGAGACTAACATGGCCTTTGCCCTCCCATCAAGGAACTTAGCTTTTGGCGGGAGATGCAGGCTTTAAGGTACAGTTGTGATAAGTGCTATGTGAGAAGAGTACAAGGAACTATAGAAACATATGTTAAAGGAGGAGCCTGACTTTATCAAGGAATCAGAGAGTATCTCTTATATAACTGACCTTTCATTGTGGTTGAAAGTTTGCATAGAGAGAGACTTCCGGGTGGAAAGAACAGCAACTAAAAACCCTCATGAGGAAGTAAACAGTGGAGAACCTGTAAGATGTGTAAGGTGAGTGCAGAGAGCGAGGTGTTCTGGCCCATGGAGCGGTAGGCAACCTAAGAATGTTCCTGCTAAAGCACCTGGAATTCTGGATACACAATAAAACATATTCTCTTTGCCGAATAGTAGATCTCAGAAGAATGGAAAAATCTCAGTTGCTGGAATGGATTAAGAAACTGGGTAAACCAGTGAGCAGTGCCATGGTTACCCTTCTAGGAATTATTGATCTCAGCAGTACCAAGGTTTGGCTAAGAGGAGACAAGGCTTTGGGCTGAGGGAGGGAGGAAGTTGGAGCTGAAATCCCCTTTATGAAGCTGAGACAGGCAAAGGGTTGGTTAGGAAAACTCACTCACCAGCAGGAATGAGGGAGTAGTCTGCCTTTTTGGGTGGAGAGAGAGAGAGAGAGATCATTGGATTCATATTTCCGAAACATCATTCTAGCTACAGACTGGAGGAGGGCAAAAGTGATATAGGCATATGAGTTAAGACACTCAACGTTCAGGTGAAACATTCTGGTGACTTTGACCAGGGCAGTGGCAGTGGAGCCAGCCCATGTGACTGGTAGTGTGATCAATTCCAGGTCCAAAACTGTCATCATAAATGAAGAATAGAACTTAACAAGGAGCTTATGAAATGACTCAGGAAAACAAAACAGATCGATGACAAGGGTCCAGCTTCCAGAGACTGGAACAGTAGAGGCTGGCAGGATCCAGGTTGTAGGAGATTTTGGCAAAGTTTATGCAAGACAACCCGGGCCAAGACAAGAATTACTGGGGTTAGATAGGAGGGATCCTTCACATTTTAGAGAATAGCGATGATGGTCATCCCTACAGGGGAAGGAGCTGCAGAGTAGCCCAGGGCAAGGGGGGTGGTCTTTAGGCTCACCTCTGGAGCTGAGACTTGGAAGAAAATTCGGGAAGGAACTGAGAATTCTATCAGAAGTGCCGTGTCGCTGACTCGAAATTGTTTCAGGCTAGAAGACCAAGTAGTTTCATTTAGCATCTCGTACATCTTGTAGAGATGAAAGAAATGAGAGGTGTAAAACCCAGTCTGCTACTCAACATGTGGTCCACAGACCAGCAGTATCAGCCTCACCTGGAGGCCCCATTCCAGGCTTCCTGAGTGAGAATCTGCATCTTTCACGTGTTCCCCAGAAATGCCTGTGCACATGACAGTGTGAGACGCACTGCTGTAGGAGACAGTGTCATCTGAGCCATCTGTGACCATGGATATGGGCTGGATATGGGATACATGTTCTGAAATGGAGTATGTGAGGGTAGCTTTGAACTATTCCTCAGGCAAACCAAAAATAGAAGAGATCTGGCCACATCCAGGCCAATAGAGCTAGGGGTATTGGCACCCACCTGCAGCTTAGATTGGGTAAGTACAATAAAACGGCTCCCAGAAAAGTGAAGGGGAAAGAGGTGGCAGAGCTGCCACCTTGGGAAGCAGCTGAGAGTTGTAAGTTCTGATTTATTTCCACTCTCAGTTAAATGAGTAAACTAATTGACAGCAACCTCAAACTTACGAAGCAACCTCAAAATATTTACAAGTTTAATTATTTTAGATTTAAATTCATAGCGGCAATACCTTTGCACCGAAGCAACACTTTTCTCCATCAATGCGTTAAAATCCTCCTTCATTACTCTGATGTCACTATGTAGGTATCTTTTACCCATAATACAGTTAGAAAGATTATATGACATCACTAAAATCAACTAGTGGTCCTACCATCCTTCCATTCAGTCAACATACATTGAGCCCCTACTCTGTGCTGACACGGGCTCCAGCAGTGAACATAACTGATGGACTCACTGCTCTCACGGTGCTTCAAGTCTGTGAGATCAAACACAATCATCACATTTCCAGATGCTTTCCAATGTGTTATTAACATTTAAACTCTGATTCATTTTTGTAATCACACTATATGTGATAGCCAAATAAAACTTTATATTTGCATGTCCGTTGTTGTTTTGCTACATAACAATACGATGGATTGATCAGAAACCTCTTCTGTGCAGTATTTTTAGGAATAGTTTCTTTCAATATACTCTTCTACCCAATATAGAAGAGGATATTGCTTCAATATACTCTTTCCTGTAGTGAAAAGCCTGGAGAGACCTAAGAGATGGCAATCGAACACATAAATACGTAAAATTCTCATTGAATTAATAGACCTGCTTTGGGGTTTTGTTTTGGTTTTTTTCCTCTTTGGCTTGTTAGAATATAAAAATCTGGCAAGTTCTCTAAAACTCTATCACTTAAGTCTCTCGGGGAAAATGTGAGAATGGATAACTACAGCATAAGCATCAGTAGTCTTTGTGTCTCTAGATAGCTCTGCTGAGTCTCCAAGGGCTGCAAAAGATGATTTGTCAACTTAACATCAGCTGCAGCAGCTATGGAAGAAGACTGGCTTTTCTTCTAGCCGTAGATGTGCAGAAGCAGCATGCAAAGCTGGAGAACAGAGGCGCGGCGGCAGCGGAAGGGGTGGAGTTTAAGGCTCCCCCCACATCCCTCCATTCCCTCCACTCCCAGCACATCACCTCCCTGGCCTAGTCTTACATTCCTTCCCTCTCCATCACTAATCACATATTTATGTTATTGTCCACATGTAAAAACAACAGCAAAACCTGGTCGCTTAGCCAAAAGGCAGGTAGAACTTTGATCTTTGTACCTAGAGAGATAAAACAATAAAACTAGGTGTTAACTATCACTGGATTAAGTTGGGTAGAAGATAGACAAAATATATCCTTTGTATCTTACCTCTGGAGCTGAGACTTGGAAGAAAATTCGGGAAGAAAATTGTCTTCTCCCCTTCCTACTGAGCACGGCGGGCTCAGTAGTTGTGACGCACGGGCTTAGTTGCTCCGCGGCATGTGGGATCTTCCCAGACCAGGGATCAAACGTGTGTCCCCTACATTGGGGGGTGGATTCTCAACCACTGTACCACCAGGGAAGTCCCATCTTCCTTAATTTCTTTTTTTTTTTTAATAAATTTATTTATTTATTTATTTATTTTTGGCTGCGTTGGGTCTTCGTTGCTGCGCGCAGGCTTTCTCTAGTTGCGGCGAGCGGGGGCTACTCTTTGTTGCAGTGCTCAGGATTCTCATTGTGGTGGCTTCTCTTGTTGAGGAGCACGGGCTCTAGGTGAGTGGGCTTCAGTAGCTGTGGCACACGGGCTCAGTAGTTGTGGCTCGCGGGCTCTAGAGTGCAGGCTTCAGTAGTTGTGGCACATGGGCTTAGTTGTTCTGCGGCATGTGGGATCTTCCCGAACCAGGGCTCGAACCTGTGGCCCCTGCATTGGCAGGCGGATTCTTAACCACTGCACCACCAGGGAAGCCCACCATCTTCCTTAATTTCTTACAGCAATATTTTATAGTTTTTATTGTACAATTCTTTCACTTCTGTAATTAAATTTATTCCTAGATATTTTATTCTTTTAGATGCTATTGAAATGGAATTACTTTCTCAATTTCCTTTTCAGATTGTTCATTGCAGGTATATAGAAACACAGATGATTTCTGTGTGTTGATCTTTTTTAAAAAAATATTTATTAATTTACTTACTTACTTATTTTGGCTGCTCCGGGTCTTAGTTGCGGCACGTGGGATCTTCGTTGCCACGTAAGGGATCTTCATTGCGGCATGCGGGATCTAGTTCCCTGACCAAGGATGGAACCCAGGCCCCCTGCATTGGGAGCATGGAGTCTTAACCGCTGGACCACCAGGGGAGTCCCTGTGTGTTGATCTTTTATCCTGCAACTTTGATGAATTTGTTTATTAGATCTAGTAGCTTTCATGTGGATCCTTGTGATTTTCTCTGTATAAGATCATGTCATCTATGAATGTTCTACTACTTCTTTCTTTTCAACTTGGATGTTTGGTTTTTTTTCTAATTATTTTCCCCCAGAACTTTCAGTACAATGTTGAATAGCTGTGGTGAAAGTGGGCATCCTTTTCTTGTCCCTGATGGATAATCTACTTTTAAGATACTCATTAAGTTGGTGGGATTTGTGCACTCAAAGAAAAGACAGGAAAGAGCTTCCTCTCTCTCTCTCCCTCTCTCTCCCCATCATGTGAGGCTATAAGACAGCCATCTGCAAACCAGTAAGACGGCTCTCACCAGAACCTGACCACACTGACACCATGATCCTGGACTTCCTGGCATCCAGAACTGTGAGAAATAAATTTCTGCTGTTTAAGCTACCTAGTCTATATTTTTTGTTATAGTTCAACTCCTAACCAGATTACCATAAATCCTTACACTAAAGGCCTATTTACCTCGGTTTTTTATTACGTGATACAATTATGTCCAACTTTTAACAAAAAGTTATGACAAAGGCAAGAAAAAACAGTCTGAAAAGACAAAGTAAGCATCAGAACTAGACTCAGATATGAAATAAACATTAGAATTATCAGAGAAGTAATTTAAAATAACTATATTAATATCTCAATGGTTCTAATGGAAAAAGTAGTCAGCATGTAAGAACAGACAGAGAATGTAAGCAAAGGGAATTTTTTAAGGAGGTAAGGTTATTTCATATGATAGACTAATGGTGAATACATGGCACTGTACTTTTGTTAAAGCCCACAGAACTTTACAGCACAAAGAGTAATCGATGTATGCAACTTAAAAATAATTTAGGAGGTCACAATAAAATGCAGAATATAGCCAAACAAATTACAAATGTATGAGACACCCCCACTCTGCAGTGGAAATTTACAGATAATTAATGGGAGCAGAGTAGATAATCTATGTGGTAATGGACTAGACATGGAGAGATAAGTATAAACTCATGTTCAGCTTAACATAGATACAAACAATTACACATAGAAAAGTCTTTTGTTTTCATTCTTTTTTATTGCACTATAGTTGATTTACAATATTGTATTAGTTTCAGGTGTACAGCAAAATGATTCAGATATGTGTGTGTGTATATATACATACATATACATATATATATATATTCTTTTTCAGATTCTTTTCCATTATAGGTTATTATAAGATATTGGATAGAGTTCCCTGTATCATACAGTAAATCCTTGTTGTTTATGTATAGTGGTGCATATCTGTTAACCCCATACTTCTAATTTATTATTTCCCCCCTTTCCCCTTTAGTATCCATAAGTTGTTTTTGAAGTCTGTGAGTCTGTTTCTGCTTTGTAAATAAGTTCATTTGTATTATTTTTTAGATTAAGTGATATATAATATTTGTCTTTGTCTGACTTACTTCACTTAGTTTGATAATCTTTAGGTCCACCTATGTTGCTGCAAATGGCAATATTTCATTCTTTTTTATGGCTGAGTAATATTCCATTGTATATATATAACCCAGGGCTTAATTTCCAAAATATACAAACAGCTCATACGACTCAATATCAAAAAAAAGAAAGACCCAGTCAAACAATGGGCAGGGGCTTCCCTGGTGGCGCAGTGGTTGAGAATCTGCCTGCTAGTGCAGGGGACACGGGTTCGAGCCCTGGTCTGGGAAGATCCCACATGCCGCGGAGCGGCTGGGCCCGTGAGCCACAACTACTGAGCCTGCGCGTCTGGAGCCTGTGCCCCGCAACGGGAGGGGCCGCGATAGTGAGAGGCCCGCGCACTGCGATGAAGAGCAGTCCCCGCACCGCGATGAAGAGTGGCCCCCGCTTGCCGCAACTAGAGAAAGCCCTCGCACGAACTGAAGACCCAACGCAGCCAAAAATAAATAAATAAATAAATAAATAAAGTAGCTATAAGATGCAAATATTTAAAAAAAAAAAAAAAACAATGGGCAGAACAGGGAGGTCAGCTCGGTGCTTTGTGTCCACCTAGAGGGGTGGGATAGGGAGGGTAGGAGGGAGACGCAAAAAGGAAGAGATATGGGGATATATGTATATGTATAGCTGATTCACTTTGTTATACAGCAGAAACTAACACACCATTGTAAATCAATTATATTCCAATAAAGATGTTAAAAAAAAAAGTGGGCAGAACATCTAAATAGACGTTTATCCACAGAAGACATACAGATGGCCAACAGGCACATGAAAAGATGCTCAACATTGCTAATTATTAAAGAAATGCAAATCAAAACTACAATGAGGTATCACCTCACACCAGTCAGGATGGCCATCATCAAAAAGTCTACAAGTAGTAAATGCTGGAGAGGGTGTGGAGAAAAGGGAACCCTCTTGCACTGTTAGTGGGAATGTAAATTGATACTGCCACTGTGGACAACAGTATGGAGGTTCCTTAAAAAACTAAAAATAGAGTCATCATATGATCCAGCAATCCCACTCCTGGGCATATATCTGGAAAAGATGAAAGCTCCAATTTGAAAAGATACATGCATCTCAATATTCATAGCAGCATCATTTATAATCGCCAAGACATGGAAGCAACCTAAGTGTCCAGCAACAGATGAATGGATAAAGAAGATGTGGTACATACACATAGAAATATTTATAGATATATGTATATACACAGGTTAGTATACACATGTATATTTTTTTGCTCTGGCAACTGAGAGGTACTAGAAGCAATGACACCCCAGTAGCAATGAGTTCACCTAGTGCCTGGATATTGGTTTCATTCTCCAATGAAAAGAACCAGGGCTCCTGAGAGAAATGACCAATCCTACAAGATGACTCTGGAGCATCTTGTAGTTCCAGAAAGATGACACAATTCCCCTGCATAGTATGCCAAGGGTCCGCTGTTTTCTCCAGGACAAAGCCAGAGGGATCACTTGTTCACTAGTGCCCAGAGAAGGAACTAGACCCTACACCCAGGCAATAAACCCATGGGTCTTTTTCTTGCTCCTACACTCTGATTCTTTGGCAAGGCTTTTCTCTTTACTTCTTTCCTAGCAGTGTGACCTAACTCTCCACCCTTCTTTGGCTCTACTTAGAAGCTCTCATTAAGACATCTGTGGGGGTCAGCCCACTAAATGTGTTTCAGATTTTACAGTTGAGCACTTGGATGTCACAGTCTCATTCCTGGCTCTATCCACAAGGGATGTGAGGAGCAGGCCTCTCTGTCTTAAATGCAAGATGAAAATTACAGTATGTTGGGCAGAGACTGTGAAAGGCTTTACGTAATAATGAGCCCCTTTGAATGAATTATGAATAAGTAAATGCCTACGTACATTGACATCATGTCCTTTGACATCATGTCCTTATACATTGACATCATGTCCTTATACAGAATAATCTTACAAGGAAGAGAAGATTTCAATTCTGAGGCCCAAAGCCCATTATAAAGTGCACACACACAAACTTTCTTTTAACTACTTTTCCTACCTGCTAGAAATGGCTTATAATCATATGATTTTAGAGTCATAGGTACAAAATTTTAACCTTTTTATTTTGCCAATGAGGAAATTAAGGTAGAGAGTTGCCTTGTTGTTGTATATACATTATATGAAGATTTTATAAAAATCTTATTTCTGCAAGATGAAAAACCTTTTGTGGCTTAGAAGAACCATTTAGTCTTTTAGAAGTCTTAATAAATATTGGCTTTTAATAAAACTTTATTATGAAGCCTTTGGATTAGAGCAATCTATAGTTTATCTCTACACAGTTAGGCAAGGAAAATGATCTCTTTCTTTTCCCCCCATTCCTGGTTAACTATGGATTATAAAGCACAGGGAGCAGAAAATTGAAGCTATGTGACACATTTGGGTCATTCTAGGAAAAGATGATACATAAAAGCCCAAACTTCCAAAACAGGTACATTAAGGGATGATTTTTTACATTGCAAATAAATTACCTGCCTTACAAAACTGATCATTGCAGGGCTTAATCATATAACAACCTATCTAGTATATAAAAAAAACTAGTATATAAAAATTATTTGTACCAAAAATTTCTATGTAGGCTCTCTGACTCAACTGAGAAGGGAAGTACACTAGTACCTGTTTATAAATATAAACATAAAAAAATTCATTAGCCCAGATATGATGCAAATTCTCTTCTCATTTATTTATATTTTCTTAAAGTTCAATTATTTAAAAAAAATTCTTGAGGTATTTGCTGTGCAAGTCATACTGTAATCTTGTTTGGTCTTATAAAAGAAAGACATAAAACTATGGTTTCAACAAAGTGGATTTCTGAGCCATAGACTAATCTGAAATCTTTATTTTATGGTCAACAGAGTTAAGTAGACTCATGATCTTACCGCACAGAAACTTTTTCCTCATATCCTTGTCATCAAACTGTCATGAGAACTGTTTCATTCCATTCTAGGTCAAGACAGCTACTATATGTTTTTTTTTGAACTTTGAAGAACTAACCATATTATAAACCTATCAAATTGCACATATATTGTCAGGAGCATTTCTGAAACGTTTTGTACTTAGAAGAAGCTTCTAGAAGTCCACTGGTTTATAGCAGAAGGTCAGTACTCTGCTAGACATCCCATTTCCCTTCCCTCTCTCATTACAGACTTCAAATAGAGCCCCACTCTCCAATGATTATGGATGGACAAAGTGATGGGCAACAGAACCCATCCCAGATGAGGGCATTTTCTTGAGACTCTAGCGTTAAGGTAATAAATGGGTGGACCATTTGGCCTTCAACAAATGACAAAGAAATATTACAACTGATTAGAGTACTTTCAGTTTTGTTGTATGTGTCCACTCTTGACCCTCTAGATATATGGATAAAGAAAATATATATTGCTTCTGATATTTCAAGATAAAAGTTTTGAGGACATTTCCTTTACTGGACTTCCTGCTCTTGGCAGTAGCCTGATAGGGTGCAGTTTTATTGAAATAAGGAAGGCCTGCATGGCACAGTCCAAACTCTTCACCCTCCTTCTATATTATCAACACTATATACAACCAGATTCCCATTAAGCCACTTTACTTTGCCAGTGATTATTTCTCATGCCTTCTTAACAGACTGTCAGTATTATTACTTCTGATTTTGCTATTGCTCAATTGCATTTACATGTTTGGAGCAGGAAAGAGGACACTTTAAACACATTTAACCAGGTCTTAGTTTGGGGGTCAGAAATGTGCTGCAAGTCCCACACCAGCCTGCAAATGTCTGGTGTCCCAGATGGGAGTAATAACAACTCTGCTCTTATTTTCATAACTTCATTATGGAAGATGTTCACTGGTTTCCTCCTCGGTGAGTTTAATTCACACCAATATTTTAAGGAAGATTAGAAAAAAAAAAAAGGAATGAAAGAAAACATTTCTGACAGCACAGAGCTGCGTTTTCATACTCCCATCATACAAAAAATTCCAAGATAATTATAGCATATAACAGATCTTTAAGGCTTATTTTGTGAATCAAATCAACTGTGTATTATTTTCTGTGCTAAAGCTCAATATGACCACAAAAATGCTATATTTTTAGCCCAGCTTTATGTTTTTCCTCTAAAATGATTTTCCCCAGTGAAATAGGTTTTGTAAAACCAGCTGAAAATCAAGCAACATCATAGAGCTGCTTTTTTGTTCAATGTCACCATTCAGCCTCACTCGAAATATTGACATTAAGAGATGCCTCAAAAAAAAAAAAAAAAAAAAGAGATGCCTCAGCTGTTACATCACCAACCCTTTCTAACAGCTGCACTAAGAAGTAATCATGTTATTTTATTTCTTGCTTCTTCTCTGAGATGATTTTCAATGGTGTTGTCCAAATTTGCTATAGTGGACAAGTCAGGGACTCACATGCAGACTGTTAGCTTCTGACTGAAAGGGGTTCTCTGAGGGAGCCACAGAATCACAGATGCAAAGCCTAGAGCCACTGGAACAGTTATCTCCATCTGGAAACCTTAAGCTAGGGGCAGAGTCAGGTCTGAGCTCAGGACTAACAATCCAGCATTCCTGAGGAATAGACCACCAAATACAAGTGCCATGAACACTAGGGGTTTTGTCCCTTTTGTCCACTAATGTGTCCTAAGCCTCCAGAAGAGTGCTTGACACATCATGGGCACTCAATAAATATTTACTCAATGAATGAATATCAGCTTCTTGATCAAGGTCATAAGCCAGCTAGGAATCAGACTTGACTTTCTCATGTGACCCTACATTACCAGGGTTGGCAACATGAGTGAAAAGAGTACCCAGATCTGGCTCTTAACTGGGTCACTTACTTATGTTATCTCAGCCAAGTACTTTTTTGGATGTTTTTCTAAGAACAAATAACTCAGAAGCCTAAGCTTTCTCATCTGTAAACTGGGATAATATTGGACCTAGGGTTTAATGTCTATCAATTTAGATAGTGTATGACAAACTCTAAAGTGCTGTAGGATTTTGTTACTATCAGCAAATAGACTCTGAGATGTAGCCATATTTATTACTGCAGAAAAGCTTAGGCAGGAACTCTGTGACAGAAGCAAGCTCTCCAATGTGATGAAAGGCCCTGGCCAAGGGCATGCTGGGAGCCATGACCTGGACAGCTCCTGAGCTGGAAACAACCTAGTAAGAGCCAAGGAAACCAATACAACCTATAATGAGGTACGAAGTGGGCTGGAGGAGCTGGGTGGGGGAAGCAGTCAGGAAAAGGGCAGGACTGGGCAGAAGTTCAAATTAGTTATCCCAAATATGAGATGCTGAGGATACATTTATAATAACTAGTCCAGGTAGTGGATTAAAATGCAGTGTTGAGAATTCTAGATGGACATAGCCCTCAGTATCCAGAGGATTCTAGGTCATTTGTAGACAAATCCATTCCTCAAACTAGGTGAAGGCATTTACAAACCAGGGCTAGCTCTAAGGGAAGGGAGCTGGCAGATCCTAGGAGAGAGGGCAGAAATTAGGGCTATGTTGGATGCCAGGATACAGAGATAGCAGAGGTTGGGGTAGAAGGACCAGATGGGCAGGCTTGTCTCAGTCCGCATGGGACATCCAGGGATTTGTCCACTTCAGGAGCCTAGACATCACAGGTTCTTAATGTACCAGCAGACCTGGGTTGGGCTAAGCCCACAGGGGCCAAACAGCATTGTTGGTAGCTCAGGTGGGAAGGTCTGAATTCTCTAATAATTAGCACTAAGGCTAACAGTAAGAAAGCTATTTTTTTTTAATTTCAAAGGATGTTGCTTGTGCTATGAAGTGACAGGAGACAACAATTATGGACTAACCACAGATGTACTTCGTGACATCTTAAATCACAGTATTATAAGGCAACATTCTGAAGGCATATCCACAATTTTCCAAGTGTCTACTCGAAACAAAAGAACATCAAGTGGTCAAGGCCATAGCTACAGATCATGGAACAATGCTTGTTTGTACACATTGTTCTCCCAGCCCTGCCATTTTGAATCACCTCGTCCATAACCACCCAGCCGACGGTCAGAAAAGGAGACGAGGGACAATCAAGCGTAGTTTGTGGCTGTTCCCCAAGACGCCTTCTCATTGCCCTCACCATTCCAGTTCTACCAGGATCCTCTCATTTCATTTCCCATTCCAGCTCTCCTGTCCTTCAGTGAAGACAACTGACTCTCTTCCTATCTTGACCTCGGTGCATTCCCAGGACTCTGTTCTTCTCAACCTCTGGCTCCATCCACCCCTGGACATCTCAGGTGGAATGCTTTGCTCAAGCTCTGGCCCCAGGACTAGACATCAGCCTCCATCAGCCTGACCAGCTCCCAGATGGACCCACTCAGGCCACCCAAAGAGGGAAACATTGCCATGCAGGCCTGTTCTGTACCAAAGCCTCTCCACTGGGGTCCTGCAGCCACTGCCGTGACAGACCTTTAGGGAAAACCCAGAGCTTGTAGGAGAGCTGCCTGTTCAGAAGTGGAAGAAAATAGCAAGCTTAGAGAAGGCACAGAGCCAGGAACAGCCCACCAGACCCAGACGTGCCCACCCCCATGTTACCTGCAGTGTTTCAATTTCATTTTTTAATTTTCTTTTCAGAATCATCCCTTTGAAATATGCAAATAATTCATTGAAAGTTATGAAATTTTCAATCATTCACATTCTACGGTAAAACAGTTTGACACGGTCGCTTTCCTCCCAATATCTAGCACAGAGCAGTTGTAAGGGTAAATCTGCAGTTTGACGGGCTGGGGTGAGGAAGCAAAATAAATAATATAATTGAAGATCTTTGGAGACCAGGAGAAACTGTCTTGAAACAGATGATGCCACAAAGGGGAGGGAGAGAGACCAGTGGAGCTCTAAGGACACTGGGGGCCAGGGCTCAGGTACAGCAGCAGGCAGATAAGAGGTATAAGAAAGAGGAAAACAAAGTTTCCTTTTGTTATCAATACTCCCCCAAATTTTACTTAGGACCAGCTATGAATCAGGAAAGAGGTGAAATTCTCTTCCTCTCATTTCACTTCTTGTTCCTGAGATCAGAGCCCAGGCTGATATAATTCTTATCATTTGTAAGTGGGCTTCCATTTTTTGTAATAAAAAATTTTGGAACAGATAACATTTCCAATGGTTCAAAATTCAAAAGGTACCAAAGGCACCTCCAGGAAGCCACTTCCACGTGCTTGGGGATCCTTCTAAGAGTGAATAAGCCATATTCACAGTAAACACTCACAGTCATTCTCTCTTTTTTTAGGCTATTATTTTTAAAGTAATAGTTCAGGAACATTAAGTTACATTGGCTTTGGGGACCGCCTGGGACTACCATTATAACATTTATAACATTTTTTTATAACTACCATTTATAACACTTTTTTTTCCTGAGAGAAACTATGTTCTCGGAACCACATAACCAACCTAAGATACACTTCTAGAACCAAGCACATTCATATGTTGGAGCCTTCCTATTTAGATCTATATTAAGCAGTGCTGAATAAGCAGAGATATGAAGAATGAGGCAGTGAACAGTGGCTGTATATGCCAGATTAAAGTTTTCCGTGATTTTTTTTTCCTCCCCAAAGTACCTTCAAGATGGGCTTTTGAGAAGCCAACATTTATTGGGCTAAGGGCTGACAAGAAGTGAAAGCGGGACGAAACCTTCTTATGTTATTAACATTCTCCTTCCTCCGGCTAAATAGCAGCGATCTCAATGAAAGGGGTCCGAAGGCTGTCCTCAAAAACCCTTTCCAACTGGCTCACAGCTGTTGACAGTTTCTGCATCCACGGATGGAAATCCATTAATTCCAGGCTCTCATATGGGAAATACAGTAACTGAGTAAGGGGTCAAATGTATGCATTTTGTTAACGTCACTAGCTGGTGTTTTCTGACACAAAGTTTGTGTGGGTTATGTCTACATGACAAAGTGAAGCAAGTGTGAGTGTGTGATGATCATTTCCAGAAACATCAAGGCATGTGGTGTTGGCAGATAATCCACCACACCTAGGTTGAAAGCATCTCCTCTTGGAGGACATTGTGATAACTTACCACGCTTTGCCCAAAAAAACACAAAAAACCACAAATTTATTATGAAGCCTGTGTATGGACTTCAGGAAACATCTTTGAAAGGATAAACATTTAGGTTTCATACCAACAAGGGGAAGAAGTTCAATAATAAAGGGGAAATAATTAAATCCCCCCTTTGAATTTGATTGGACCTAAAAAATCAACTCTTCCTTTCTTGACCAGAACCTATAGGTCAGTCAGTTTTTGCTGCAAAAACAAAACCTTGGTATCAAAGAATGTTAGTTGTGTGCATGTTTTTCTTAGATAGATTTCTAAGTTTCTTGAAGGCAGGGCTGCTAGATCTTTCAGAGACAGAGTGAACAGAAAGAGAGATACAAGACACTCAGACTTGAATTTCATACCACGTCATTTTTTTTATACTTCACAGTGCTTAGAAAACAGATTTGCACACTGTTTTTCCCAAGTCGCTTGTTAGACCGAATTAGAGATCATTTCAGCATATCAACGTATTAATTTAGCAAACACATACATAGCACTAACCAGGTGCTAAGCCTTCTTCCAAGCGCTTTACAAATAGTGACTTACTGACCAGGCAGCCGAATTGTGAATATAAATATTCTCAGATAATAGTCTCTCTTTAGAATTTTAGATCATTACGGTATCTTTATTCACAGGGTCAACATAATTTTGCTGTCAGAGTAACATTTTTTATTATATGTATAATTTTTCTTTGACAGTGAAAGTAGTACATTGTCAAGTAAAAAATTAGGAAACTACAGAAAGTACGAATAAAAAGACAAAATCACCCTTCACAGAGATAACTCCCATTAGCATTTTTCATTAGACATATATTTTTAATATCTCTGAAACAACTATTCATACCTTCTTTTCTTTTCTTTTCTCTTTTTTTTGTCAGCTTGCTGGATGTTAGTTCCCCAACCAGGGATCGAACCCTCGCCTCCGCAGTGAAAGCGCAGAGTCCTAACCACCGGACTGCCAGGGAATTCCCACTGTCTGTAATTTCTGCTCATTCTATCAAAATAGCATTCCCACCCCTCAGTCATTCTCTATCCTGTCATCCTATTGTATTGTTAGCGTTGCACTCATCACTATCCAAAATGATCTCATTTATTTAGTTTTCATTTCTTCTCTGTCTCCTGCTATTAGAATTAAACAACACTGAATTTCCCCAGGGCTGGGTACATAGCTGATGCTCAATAAATGTTTCTTAAAGGAATTAATATTCTTTTTCTGTTGTGTGTAGGATTGTTGTGATCAATTCAGCAGGATAACTTACAGCATGCTGTTTTTGGTGTAGGTAAAATTATTTTACTCAACAATGAAGAAAGTTGGAATTTGGGCTAAAATTGAATGACCACCATATCTGAAAAGAGTTCTGTATCGATTAAAATAGTTCTGATAATGTTGTAAAAATGCTTTCAAAATGCATTTTGTTCATTTAGGATTTTAACGGATTAATCCTTTCCCTCCTGAGAATATCATGGGCAGAGACTTGACAATGCAAATTTTAAGTGAGAACATATTTAACAGGGTCAAGAGAACATGTCATCTTCGCATGTCCTATAAAACAAAAGTTTTGATATTTCCGCAAATGCTTATTTGACAAAACAGCATTGTTAGGTATAAAAAATTCAATAAGCCAAAGGAATTCACAGTACTAAGAGAAAATACAAATAGGGCATCCATTTAACAATAATTGGTTTCTAAAAAGATTCCTTATCATGGCCCTTGGACATATTGGGACACAAAGAAAAGGGCCTGGTATGGCTTGTGGATTTTTTTTAAGGCAATTCAATCTCTTCACATACAATATCACAACATACCCATGAAGAGATAAATAAGACGCTATTATTGTTCCCATACTACAGAGTTGGAAACTAACAACTCAGTAAGAATTTGTTGAGAATCTATTATTTGCCCAGTTCTATGCTAAGTAAACCGTGCCTAAGAAAGAGTTTGGTTCAAAGTAGCTTTAGATATAATTTGAGAAGTAAAATAAAAATGTTTCAAGCTATTAGAAGAAAGAGAGAAAAACCAAGTGGCACTCATTTTTTAGGGATGTCAGAGTTTAGGGATCGGAAAGGAGGGTGTGGGCAACATGGAGAAATGTCATTTCCAAAGATGGAGGGAAGCGGGGAAGGTAACAGTAGCAATAACAATTACAATATCACCTCACGGGCCTGAATGCTTATCGGCAGGTACTGGCCTAAGTGCTTTGCATAAACTCACTTAATCCTCACAACAACCCTATGAAATTGATTCTACTGTAATCCCCATTTTGCAGGTGAGGAAACTGTGATCTGCTGGATAAAAAAGTTGCCAAGTCACAGATGGTAGGATTAGGGAAAGAATGACATAAGCTAGTCATGAACCTGGCCTGGAAATCGAAACTGGAGAGAGACCCTGTCCCAGCTGGAGGACTAGGTTCCAATCGAATAAAGCCCAAATGATAAGAACATCCCAGTTATGTAGAACTTCGAGTCCTCGTTTGGGTTGAGTCCTATAAGCCAGCAGTTCTCTGAGCTTTTGAGTTTAGGATCCCTTTATACTCTTAACAATTATTGAGAACCCAAAGCGGTTAAATGACAAAATTAAATGACAATAATAATCCCATTACATACAATATAAATAACACTTTCACGGAGAATAACTGTATTTTCCAAAACAAAAAAAAAATTAGTGAGAAGAGTAATATTATTTTACATATATTCAAATTTCTTTCATATCTGTCTTCATAGAAGGCAGCTGAATTCTCATATCTGCTTCTGCAAATAATCTGCTTTGATATGTTGTTTTGGTTGAAGCATATGAATTAAGTCTGCTCTAATCCAGATATGTAGTTGGTAAAGGGAGGAGCAGCTTAATATCCTTTTTAGATAATTATGGATAATCCTTGATACTATGCTAAGGCTTGAAAATCTGTAGTTTCCTTCCCTCTTTTTTGTTTGTTAAGGTATTATTTATATACAAGAAAATAATCAGTTTTACACGTACAGTGTGATGAAATTTAGTACTGGTATCAAAGTTCAGAACACCTCTCCCTAAAAAATTTCTTCACACTCCTTTGCACTCCCTCCCCTCACCCTCAGCCTCAGGCAACCAGTGATCTGCTTTCTGTCACTGTAGTTTTGTCTTTTCTAGAATTTCATTTAATTGGAATCATTTGTGGTCTTTTATGTTTGCCTTCTTTCATTTAGCATATTTTTGAGATTTATCCATGTTGCATATATTACTACTGTCTTCTTTTTTATTTCTAAGTAATATTCCACTGTATGGATATACCACATTTGTTTATATATTCACCAACTGTTAAATATTTGGGCCACTTCCAGTCTGGGGCTATAAATAACAATGCTGCTATGAACATTGACATATGCATTTTTATGTGGATACATATTTTCATTCTCCTAGGTAAATACTTGCAGATGGAATTACTGGATCATATTATAAATATATATGTTTAACTTTATCAGGTACTGACACACTGTTTTCCAAAGTGGCTGCACCATTTAACATTCCAACCCACCATGCATGAGACCTCCAGTAGCTCCACATCCTTGCCAATACCTGGTGTTATCAATCTTTATTACCTTACCTATTCTGGTAGTTTTGTAGTTGTTTCTCATTTGCACTGTAGTTTTAATTTGCATTTCTTTTATGACTAGTGATGTTGAACATATTTACATATGCTTATTGACTATCTTCTTTTGTGAAGTCTCTATCCCATTCTTTTGCCCATGTTTTAATTGGGTTATTTGTTTTATTATTATTGAGTTGTAAGAGCTTTTTTATATATTCTGGATACAAAGCATGTGTTGGATATTTTGTGAATATTTTTCCCCAGCCTGTGACCTCCCTTTTTGTTTTCTCGGAATTATGTCTTTCAAAGAAGAGAAATTTTTAATCTTGATGTAACCCATTTTATCATTTTTTTTCTTTTATAAAATGTGTTTTGGCATCCAGTTTAAGAAATCTTGGCCTGTGCCAATACAGCAAAGATTTTCTCCTATATTTTTTCTAGAAGTTTAATCATTTTAGCTCTTACTTTTAGATCTATGACCTATTTTGAGTTAAGGTTTATATATGGTGTGAGATAATGGTTGAGGTTTTTTCATTTTCATACAGATATCCATGTGTTCCAGCATCATTCGTTGAAAAGACTGTCTTTTTTCCATTGAATTACCTCGACATCTTTAATGAAAATCAATTGACCATGTAACTAGGAGTCTATTTCTGTCTGTTCCTTGATCTATTTTTATATTAACGCCTCATAGTCTTGATTATTATAGCCTTATGATAAGTCATGAAATCAGGTAGTATGGGTCCTCCAATTCTGGTCTTCTTTTTCTAAATTGTTTTAGCTATTTTAAGTCCTTTCCTCTTCCATATAAATTTTAAAATAAAGTTATTTATTTCTTTAAAAAATAAATCCTGGTAGGATTATGGTTGGGATTACATTGAATCTTTAGATCAATTTGGGGAGGATTGTCATCTTAACAATATTGAATCTTCCAACCCAGGGGTCAGCAAACTATGGTCTGTAGCCCAGATCTAGCCTGTTCTTGTATGCCCTCAAGCTAAGAATGGTTTTTGTAAAACAAAACAAAACAAAGAAAAATACTCCACAGAGAGCTGTGAGGCCTGAAAAGCCACCAACATTTACTATCTGGCCCTTTACATGAAAAGCTTGTCAACCTCTGTTCAAACCTTTGAACATGACACATCTCTCCATTTATTTAGCTCTTCAATTTCCCTTTAAAATATTTTGTAGTTTTCAACGCACAAGTCATACACATGTTTCATTAAATTTGTGTTAAGCTTTTATTCTTGTGGATGACCACACTTTAAGAACCATTGCTGTAAGTAGTGGGAGGCAGGGCGCACTAAGAGTTAACTTTCTTTTTTTTTAAGGAGTCAAGATTACATGGTGAAAATACTAAAATTATTTTAATAATACTGTGGAAGGGCCCACAGAGGCTAGAAGAAGAGAAAACAAGAGGAATCTACAATATTTAAAATGAGAGGTTCTAGAGACATGGGTTAGAGGAGCAGGAGAGAAAAGGGAGTAAATTCAAAAAATATTTCAAAGGAAGGAAAAGCAGGATTGGTAATGGACTGGATAAAGAGGATGAAAGAGAGGGAAGAGTCAAAGACAACTTCAAGGTTTCAAGCCTGTGATGTTAAATGGCTCGTCCATGGTGTTTTTTATTTGGTTTACTTTTATCATCCGGATTCACAAATGGGATTTTCCCACATCTAGCTATTGTAGCTCCCTACGTTCAGACTTAACATTGAAATTACCTGCTATCTCTTCACACCCTGTTAGTGAACAGGTAGTATTCTGATGGATGTTATATGATCAGAGAAATCCTGGGTCTTGGTGGCATGTGGAACAGAGCTTTCTCTAAATCCTTGTTTTAATTAATTATTCCTTAGTATTCGAAATCTTTTTAGCTCTGTGCTAACCTAAGAGAATGTTATTTTTACCACCTTGTTTGTTCAGAAATCATTAGCCCTTTAAGACATTTATATGTTATTTATGACATTTAAATTTGTTTTTTCCTTTTTCCATCCTTTGGCTTTCTTTTGAAGTCACACTATTAAACCTCCTTAAAAATATTTATGTGTGTTTAGTTAACAAAAGCTCCTGTAAGTTGAATCCATGCTGGGAAAAGGTTCAGGTAAGCTCTCTATATAAGCTTACAGACAATTGTGTAAATCTTCAGCCATTAAAGAGAAAGGAGAAAAAAGCCACCCTCATTACACTGCTGTCATTTACTCTTCATCTCCTGTCCTCTTTAGCAGCATTAAGATGGGATGTAAATTTGCCAGTTAATGCTGTTAGAAAATGGATGGTTCAAGAAGGGCAGGAATTAGAGATCAGTATTAGGTGCAGATAAGCTCCTTTCCCTCCGCAGTGGCGGCTGTTTAACATTCATGGGAAAATCATCATCAAACAGCGTTATCACAGCTCTGTTGATGGCTGAGGAACTTCATCACTATGATAATTTTTTTTATAGCTGTGAGCCAAAAAGCTCCCTTTTATTTCTGCTGTCTAGAGCTGTGATAGAAGCTTGTTGGTGTGGGTAGGATACAGCCAACCCTGGGCTCCTCGGCTGGGTTTGACTCCCCCCCTGCTCTCTCCTTGTGCATGTTGCACTAAACAGTCCTACTGATAAAAATACATATATATAAAAGATGGAAGTCCTCCAACAATCCTTCAAAGCATAACAGATATTTTTATGATCAGTAATTCAAAGTTTGACAAGTGATGCCACTCTGTAATGAAACTGTCATCCATTTTATTGTGAGCAAAATGCTAACTTGATAAAGGGCTCACGGAGGGGAGGAGAGCAGCTGGGTGGGAGCAGGCCAGCGGCGGCGGAAATACATGCCAGCCTCTGAATACCTGGAAAGCAAACTATTCAAAAGAGTCGAAGTATCCCTCCCTAGTCTCCTTCTCATCAATAGGCTGAGTTGTCAAAGCTCCTTGCCTGTAATTATTCCTTTCTGAGTCCCAAGCAATGTAAGCTGGAGATCGGGTCTTCGGAAGTCCCTTTTTGGCTCAATTCTATTTTTATTTTTAGAGTGTTTGGGGACAACATTGGTTGTGTTATTCTCAACTCACCAAATTTGCTTTCGCGCACACAATCTTCACACATGATACTTCCCTGACATGTTTAGACATCTTCAAGTATATGAAAGATAAAAGTCGCAGTTGTCGCTGGCAGCATACATACAGGGCAAAGATGTGAGGTATTCTTCTGAGGTCGATAAGGAAACTAGCATTCAAAGAAAAATTTAAATTTATTAAGGTGCTCAAACTTCTGCCTCTTTGCAGCTTTGACCTCGTTTTTGGAGGCTTAACGGCTCTAAGTGACTTCCTCCTTTCGGAATGCAGCTAGAGAGCATGGCATGAAAAGCACTTTTGTAGTCTGAACAAAAAGGTACTATGACATAACTGGTTGGGATTTGAATTCAGGATTGATTTAACTCCTTCAGTAATTTACTTTCCACCCCCAGTTCGTTCCCTTTCTTTCCCCAGAAGCAGACTTCCAGTCCTACCATGATGGACTGAATTATGCTTGGAGTTTGGAGATAAGGACTTTTGTCTACCAGGCTCAGCTTAGACGACCAAACTCATTTCCCAGAAGACTAGAGTTTGAATCCAGTTAAGATCCTGGAGGTGAAAGGCTAGCGCCTTATCATTTAAGTATAGCTATTTAAACATAAGTTTAAAAGAGATACTGCAGGATGGAGAGACGAAGTTGTCCCTATGAGGATAATCTTGGGGAAAGCTGGCTGGCTGTTCCCTAAAGGTCAGATAGCCCTCTTCATCCCTAAATAGCTTCGGCCACCTCTGACTTCTCAAGATCCAGAGCCAAAGGATGCTTCCTCATTCCAAGATTTTTCTGTTCCATGTTTGTTTAAAAACAGAAGAAGGAAAAATATCTAAAGGGGTATTTAATTTTCTTGAGCACATTTCTTCTTGAACTGACTACAGGTTGAATTAAGTCTTAACTCCGTGAGTTTCTCTTTGTGGGTGAAGAAAATATCACCCCCTCCCCACCCATAAGGGAGCTGCTGTTTATGTCTGATATTCATTTTTTTCACTAGACCCCTGAGGTACACAAGTCACAGATGCCCCTGCCTTACTGGGGGTAGGGGATACCTACTCAGTGATCCACACAGTAACCCCCTCTCTCCACAGAGGTTACCACATCCAAAAAGAACTCCCAATCTTTCTTAGTTAATGGAGACTCCACAACACTTAACACTATTTTTTACTTGTTTATTGCCTATCTCTCTCCACTATCATGTAAGTTCCATGAGGGAAGACATTTGTGTTCTTTTTTTTCTTTTCTTTTTCTGCTATATCTCCAGTGCCTAGAACAGAGCCTGACATATAGTAGGTGCTCAAGAAAGATTTGAGGGGGTTCCCTGGTGACGCAGTGGTTGGGAATCTGCCTGCCAACGCAGGGGACACGGGTTCGAGCCCTGGTCTGGGAAGATCCCACATGCCGCGGAGCAACTAGGCCCGTGAGCCACAACTACTGAGCCTGCGCATCTGGAGCCTGTGCTCCGCAACAAGAGAGGCCGCGACAGTGAAAGGCCCGCGCACCGCAATGAAGAGTGGCCCCCACTTGCCACAACTAGAGAAAGCCCTCGCACAGAAACGAAGACCCAACACAGCCATAAATAAAATAAATAAATAAATTAATTAATTAAAAAAAAAAAAAAAGAAAGATTTGAGGGGGTTCCCTGGTGACGCAGTGGTTGGGAATGTGCCTGCCAACGCAGGGGACACGGGTTCGAGCCCTGGTCTGGGAAGATCCCACATGCCGTGGAGCGGCTGGGCCCGTGGGCCACAATTGCTGAGCCTGCGCGTCTGGAGCCTGTGCTCCGCTACAGGAGAGGCCGCGATGGTGAGAGGCCTGCGCACCGTGATGAGGAGTGGCCCCCGCTTGCCACAACTGGAGAAAGCCCTCGGACAGAAACGAAGACCCAACACAGTCATAAATAAAATAAATAAAAATAAACATAGAATAATCATTAAAAAAAAAAAAAAAAGAGAAAGAAAGATTTGAGGAATGAATGCATTCTTGTCTGCAGCCGAAGCTAGAAGAGCTTCCTAGTATTGTCATACAAAGCTCAAGGGCCTCAACCTGGCTGGTAGAGAAATCCCAAGGGGAGCAGGGACTTTCCAGGACACCAGAAGTGACTGAAAAAGCACCTTTGCTTCCTAGGTACATGAAAGAAAGATGGAAATTTGTTCAACTCTGAAGCTGGGCCTAAAGAAGCAGATCCAGAGAGAGAGAGAGAGATGTTGTTCCAGTCTCCTGTAATGATACACGTGGGAGAGAAGACCATGGGGTGGGGGTCAGGGGTCTTCTTGTTACCAACAATTTCAGGAAATAATGTTTATTGCCAGTGGCCCTTTCTAACCCTTTCTTTCTATAGAAATACAGATCAGTGATCCTCCATATGAGCTATAAAGGCTGTATAACTATGAGCCATGAGTCATAAGGGAACTTTATTCAGAGTAGATGAAGAAAGAGTTCCCAGGGAGGACCAGCAAGAGGGAACAGAGGCATTGGAAAGCCCAAGAGGAAGTCTAATCCCCAGAAAGTGTCGGGGCCATCATTGTGTCAACCTACAAAAGCCTGAGAGCAGAACCTCTGACCCACATAAAGGGGGCCGGCTACATTTAGCAGCCACTGAAATCACACATTCTCTAATTTAGGTCATTTTACACGAACAACTACAAGAAATGGCTTTGAGTTCACAAGAACAAAAGACAATGATGATAATTTCCTTTGGCTTTTTTGCCAAGCCATCTAGCTTTTTTCCCCCACTTAAATCCACCCATCTATCTCATTATCTTGAATTAGCCTTATTTTTCCTTAGAAATTTAAAAAAAAAAATCAATTAACCTTTTAGTAACTAGAACCCACTGCAGAGATATCTTGTATTCACAGTTTGTAGGCTGTGACTCAGTTGTTAATTAATGTATTTTTTTTACCTAATTTTGGCTCTGGAGCTAAGAAGAGTTAATCTCATAAGAATTTCATTTTAACTTTCCTAGACATATCTCTGTGTGTGTGTGTGTGTGTGTGTGTGTGCGTGCGCATTTGGCAGAACTATGGCATGGATCGGTTTTGATGCAAACCCAAGTTTATATAAATCTCTATATTTTCAAATTTCCTGTGGATATTAGGACTTCCTCTGGAAAGTGTAAAGACAGTCTTACTACATCTGAGTTTATGTCAATTAAAAATGAAAATGAGAAGCTAGTTGTTTTCTATCTGATAATGACAGGGGGTTCCCATCTGAATCTATTTATCAAATCAGATCAAAATCAAAATATAATTTATAACACAGAAACCATCCTTCTGTCTCAGGGGCATGGGGAAACAGTTGATTCTGATAGAAGTAGCTACTGGCCAGGACTGGTTGGTAGCATTTTGGGCCGAAACTTGCTTTCCCAAATGTCACTCCACTTGACATATTTCATCACTGGGTTCCTTTAACCGTACATTCTTTAGGAAGAGTATTGGCTTTAAGGAATCACAGGAATTCATGCTTGGGTCTTCACCATAGGGTCTGGAGCCAACCATTTTTTTGCTAGCCAATCTAAGGGGTATAAATAAAATGAGCCCTACAATTGCCCTGACCTTGTGTAAGCCTTGCATACCTCCACCTCCCAACCAACGCACACACACACGCGCACACACACACACGACAATGATAACTGCTGAATACCTCATAGGAATCTGATTTCGTAGCAGAAGGGATGGATTTTTTGGTCCATTTATACTCTCTCACCTCCACTGACCCAACACACATCTGTGAGCTAGGTGACCAACTCACAGAGGTGGCCAGAGGCCATGGCACAGTGATAAGCCAGTTGACCGATTTAGGGTCCACCCCTGAACGTTGGTGCTAAGTCAACTAGCCACAGACTTCAGGGGCCACATAGCAGCATGAGAAAATGCACGGGTTCTGCTGCATCGCAGGGCTGCTGGCTCCCACACCTTTTACCTGCTGGAGCCAGAATGAAATGCTCTATCAGAGCTCTGCCTTCCACCTTGCACCTCATTAGTCAGACAAACCGGGCCGTGAGAAAACATCAGAACTTCTCTGTCACCTCTAACACTGCACGGGACAGATTCTCCACTTCCTTTGTTACACTATGAATATTCTGCAGCTTCTCCAGTTTTATTAAGAAGACTTTCCCTTGGTTTCTCTTTGTTCTTCTCATCTAATCTCTTAATGGAAGTTGCTAATTAAATTCCTATAGCCATTTTTTAAACAGTGTTTTGAATAGCAAAGTCTGTCAACTGCAGAAAGTGTATATTCTTATCAACACGCCTGTTGCCTGGAGGAGCGAAGGCCTCACTGACAGATGGCTGCCGAGGAAGACCCAGCAGGGCTCACTTCCACAGCACCTGTCAGCAGGGGCACGTGGGCGGTGCAGGGCTGCAGAGGAGGGCCAGGTTTGGCTTCAATCAATAGAATACAGAGTGTTGCTAGAGTGTTTCCATGAATCTCAACTGGAACTTAGAAAATTTAAGCCAAGTATTCTGGGCACGTACTTGTTTTTAAGTATCCTTTGACACTGTCCCATTAACAGTCATGCATCCCTTTACATTTCAGTGGTATTACATCTCTAAAGGAAATGTAGAGCAGCTGAGTGCCTGACATGTATGCCAACACATCCTTTTATCGGACACAAGGCATCAAATTGAGCTCCATTAAATTTACTTGCTGCTGGCTGGTAAGAATTTTCAAGACCTCCGTGAACAACGCGGAATCATCATCTTGCACGGTAAATTTACGTGAAATTAAAGATGCAAATGTTTTCCCACAAACCAATCCCACTTTTACCCCCACATAGGTAGTCAGCTGCACAATATCTTAGAGTGGTTAATTGAAGGGCAATCCACCAACACAGAAATCAGTGCCAAATCAGTCCCTGGAAGGAGACATTTGTCATTGGTCAAATGTTGGTATCTGCCTAAAGCAAAAATTCATTTATTCTCTCAACACAGACTTTGTCCAGTCATCACAGTTGTCAAGCACTGGGCAGGGGACATAGAGTAGTTGCCACAGCATGGCTCAAGACAGCAGGCTAAGCTCATGGGTCTACCACCGCCCCCCCAAACTCCACAAGTCATCAGAAGAGGTGTGTGTGTGTGTGTGTGTGTGTGTGTGTGTGTGTGTGTGTGTGTTTATAATAGTGCTGGAAATAAGAGAGGCCTTGAGGAATTTCTGAAAGATAGGAAGAAGGGATCAAATCTATGGAGAACTAAACCTAGGGTCTAGCAGAAACTACAGCTCGAAAAAGGGAAAAATTGCCCCCAAGATAGGATCAATTCTGGGAAAGCTCCAAGTGCAGAGGCAAAGGATAAAAGGAGGAAGTGTCCTTATAGAAATCACCAGAGTGTTTAAAAATGTAACTCAGCAATTGTATCTATTTAAAAGAAATGCTTGCATTTGTGCAACGGTACATATGAATTGAATGAGAATGGGCCTTGCTGCCTGGCTCACAACAGAGAAAGCAAGCTGACTGTCTATCTGTGGGTGAGCAGGTTACATGAAATTATGTAGATCACTATGTTCTAACACGGAAAGAGCTCCAAAACGTGACGTTAAAGGAAAAACCCAAGTTGTGGGAAAACAGAGTAAAATTAAAGATTAAATGGATGATAGATAGATTAGATGGAATGATAGATGATAGATTAGATGGATTGATGGATAGATTAGATAGATAGATAGATAGATAGATAGATAGATAGATAGATAGATGATAGATAGATAGATAGGTAGATAGAAGATAGATAGATAGGTAGATAGGTAGATAGGTAGATAGGTAGATAGGTAGATAGGTAGATAGGTAGATAGATAGCTGATAGGAAGGTAGACATATGCTTGTGAATGCCAAGATAAAGGTCTGGCAGAAGACCTGCCAAATGGTTATCAGAAGTTACCTTTAGGACAGAAACTGGGGGTACGGGTAAGGTGAGGGAGATGCTCACTTCTTACTATCATGCTCATGTAATGCCTGAAACTCTCACGGCGCCATATTACTGTGTCATGTATGTAATTATAGACACATAAAGCAAAAAAAAAAAAGACAAAAGCAGATGTGCCGCCCTCCTTGAGAAGCTTATGTGGCAGATACATGCAGGTAGGAAAACTAGGATTGGCACCTCAGGGGCTCTGATAGAGTCATTTCCAGGTGGCTTAGCACCCCCCAAAAAGGCACATCACCCAGCCTAGATCACGGAGGGCCTCCCCAAAGCCATGAAGACTAAGCTGAACTCTGGAGGGTGGGTAGCAGTGGCCAGATGGATAGAAGGCAGGGGACCCGATGGGCTGTGAAGGTCCTTGCAAGCCATGTCAAGGCGCCTCACCTCCCTCCAGCCTCCTGCTTCAGGAAGTGGGTGTCAGAGCTCCAGACTCCCAAGAGGTGAGAGCTGGTGGCGGCAGGGGTGTGTGGTGTGGGAGCAGCGCCCCCACCTAGTTCATCTCTCACAGTCTCCTTTCTTCCAGTGAGACCCTGGGAGCTAGGAGAATTGGTAAAATTGTGTGAACGTGGCTAAGAATAACATCTCTGAAGGTCAGGTCACCAGTTGGAATTGTTCCCTCACAGTCTGGCCTGTTGGCCACCCCCAGGACATCTTTACTCGTTCCCACCCGACCAGGTACCAGGACGCTCTCTGCAGGTGGCCAAGAAAGATGCAGGTAAGGACAACAGAGCAGGCATTGTTTTCTTCACCCTTTTTCTCTGCCTTCCGCAGAGATCAGCCAATGACTATTATTAGGGTTAATACCCCTGCCCAGAAATCGTCATCTCCTTGAGGCCTAAAACCTCTCTGAAAATTTACAAGTGGACCAATCATTCCTTCAAGTCCCATGGAGGGAAACACATAGTCAAGGCAGGAGCGGGAGCTGCCTTCCCCTGAAGTAGCACCTCATATGTGCCCCGCAGCCCTGCCACTTTCCTGTATGTCTTACAGTTGCTCTTTTTTGAGTCAAAAGCTGGCATCCGAAGAGATGAGGTGCGGTGCTGTGTGCCTGGCATGGTCCTCTGTAGCCTGCAGACAGCCCGAGCCTGTGGCCCTCAAGGGAAAACGTGGGGCATTCTCGCTGGCACTGCATTAGTATCCCAGGGCTCCCGTAACAAGTTACTACAAACAGGTGGCTTAAAATGACAGAAGGTTATTCTCTGACAGTTCTGGAAGTCAGCAGTCCTAAATCAAGATGTCTACTTTTAGGACTTTCTTGCTTGAGTCTCAGTTTGTCCCCAGTTCTAGGGCAGAATTTTTTCCTGTGTCTTCCAGCTCCGGATGGCTCCAGATGCTCCGCGCTTGTGGCTGCATCACTCCAGTCTCCGCCTCTGCCTTCACCTTGCCTTCTCCTTGGTGTCTGTGTTTTCTCCTTTTCTGTCTCTTATGAGGACATGTGTCATTGGCTTTAGGGCCCACTTAGATCATCCAGGACGATCGCATACCAAGATTCATAATTTAATTACACCTGCCAAGAACTTTTTTCTAAATAAGGTCATAGTCATAGTTTCTGGGGGTTAGAATGTGAACATATATTTGGGGTGGGTCATAATTCAACCTACTACAGATGCTTCATCACTTGCCTTGGTGTTCCCAAGGTCTTTGTTCCCAATTGTCTCCACCAGCTTTGAGGGCAGCCTTAGCTGTCACACTTGGCCTGTCATCCAGCTAGGAAGTTGTTTTGGAGTAGAAGGAGAACGGTGGAGATAACAAAATGGTGTGGTTTTAGAGATGAGATTCAATATCCTCATATTTAGATGGACAAACTGGCCAGAAAAATCCAGTTGCTTGTCCAAGGTCACAGTTAAAGGCAGAGCTAGGACCCAAATCCAGGGGCTCTTTCCAACACCCTATGCTCTGAGGTATAAGATTCTAGGTGTTTATGTTTGACCTCTGTTAAAGGTTGTGTATTCGGCAGAGGGCAGTTCCTTTGAGGAGGAAACAGTAAAAGTAAGCATCATTCATCTTTCAACTCCTTATCCAGTAGCAGAACCTTGAAAATTCCACTCCTGTTGGGCAGAGCATAACCAGACTTCCTCCCTCCCTCCACCCCTTCCTTCCATCATCCTTCCTTCCAGAGTTATTCGGATTGCTTAGTACTTTCTTGCTGAGGATTCAGCTTGTCCCAGTAAAATGAATCTATCACCTCATTTCAGAAATTTTCGCTGTGTTAAATTGTGCTTTGCTCCAATGAGAGAGAAAACTACCCCCAATGGACGAAAACAAAACATTTTCGTTCAGTTCATTCACTTGAAGAAGGGTTATCAAGGCCTTTAGTTCAGTCTGGTAAACCAAGGAGTAGGATAGCACACTTCAAAGCCTGAGCACTATTTTCCTCAGGACCTGAATTAGAAAAGAATGGGGTGGGGTTGGGGGGTGGCGATGCTTTGGACTCACTTACAAGGTTTGGCTTGATAGGAGCGCTGGGTGCCTGTGAATATCTGTTATGTAATACATACCCCAAGCAGTTGTAAAGTCATTCAGACAATGGTCAAACTTGGGATGTTCCCAACTCATGAATATTGCAGATAGCCCATTTTCTTCACCTTCAGTTGAATCTGATACTTTTGAATAGGCTGTGAGGTGTTCAGGACTTTATCTGAGCCAGTGCCGCTAAGCTGAAAGGAGCCTTGAATGGATGAGGGAGTCATTCAAAAAATGCTTTTATTTGGTTTCAGAAACACTTTCTTTGTTTTGATGTGCTCAGAACATCATCTATTTGAAGTCTGGCTCCACTAGAGTTTTTATCTCCAAAGCAAGAAAAATATGGTAATTTTAAATAAATAAACCACCACAACAAAATGCATTTAAAAAAAAAAATGTTTCCAAGAGATTGGCGCATTTGGAACACGGGTAATGCCTCTATAAAAGTCTAAATGGATGAATCTAAGCTAGAGTCCGTCTTTCTCTTTGTTCTCTATGAAAATATTCACATCCATCCAACTAAATTAACATATATTATCACAAATGTGTCATTCTCAAATTCCCTGAGTTCGGCTTATCACTCACCACTCTTTTTTTTGCTCATGACTGTCTTTCTGAAAACAAAACAACATTATTCACACCCGTAAGTGTAACGGGCACAATGGGAGAAAGCACTGGAAGCAACTTCTTTGTACTTATCGGGGGTGACCTCTCACTCCTCGCTTCTCCTTTCTTCGTCTCCCTAGAGTTGCCTCTGAGAAGCAACTGTGGAAGTCTGTGTTCCATGAGTGTACCCCGCGCTCATTTGTCCTCTGAGTCCCTTTGTGCTCCAGGAGAATTCAGCCTCCAGGCATAATCTAACTCCTGGTTTTATTCTGCAGTTGAAAACAGTATATCTTGTTTAAAGAGAAATACTCAATTTCTTTCGATATCTCAATTCATATATGATTTAAAGGGCTAGGAAGAAAGCCTTGGTAGATGGTCTCCCGATACTTCAACTAAAAATAAAATTAACTATTTACTTAAAGCTCCTCTTGCAGCCAGAGCCCCTTCAGAGAATTTGGCCAGACCCGAAGAGCCATTTGTAAGATTGGAGATACTGGTATTCGCATGCATTCCCACGCTTGGGGGTGAATGTGTGTAATAAACACCCTGAAATAGACCAGTGAGCAATACAAACTTAGGGGTATCTAGAAAGATGGGGGAAGACAGCTCAGCCCACTCTGAATTCTAATTCAGGCCAGGAGAACAGAGTCTCCTAGAAAGTTTTCTACAGCCCAATTTAGGACTCAGAATCAACAACAGAGAGAGGTGTTTCAGAATGTTCTAATGCCAGTGGGATACTATGAGTATTACGTTTAGATTCACCATTTAAAGCAATTCACCGCTAAAAATATCTTCTGATTTAAGTGGACACTGGGCCCTCTACCAAGACATCAGGAACTTTACAGGAACAGGCTACAGTTTTCTGACTAATTAAGATACACTTCTTTGTGTTACCGGAGTGGCAAATATCATTTACATAGGTTGCTAAATACTTATGGATTATGATAATGACATGAAACAGCTTGAGCTTTGCCATTTTTGCAGCATAAAAATTTAGGAATAAAGCAACATATTCATCTTTGCCTGCTGTTTATATTTCTTACCAACTTTTCAGTAAGTTCATTTTTTAAATCAATATAGTACCAAACCCTAGAGGCTATACAGGTAAAAAATATAATTTAACCATGACTATCACATCACACACGAGTGACTAGTCATTGTCAGCTCATTTTAACAACGACTGCCAGAAACCCAAGCTTTGTCAGAATGACCAGAACAAACATGGACTTGGATGTGTGCTGGATTTTTATTTTGGTTTTGGTTTAAACAAATCCTACCTCTTTCTCCAGTATCTTAGCAATATGTGCAGATCACTTACACTATCCTTGCATATTCATTTCTTTCTGAGAGAAATTCAAGATGTCATCAACCATTTTGGCTGAGATATTCTGGTTCCATTCCTATCTTTGCCAGAAGTTGGCTTATAATCCATCTGTGATGAGCAGAAGGTGTATGCAAACTCCCTAAAGACAGGGAAGGTAAATTAGCTCTTAATTCTGCTCAGTCACCACGGATCAACATTTATTACTCTTGCTCAAAACTACAAAGTTGGTTCATGCCTGGATGCTTGTTAAGCCTGTGGTGACTCAAGAACTCTAAACCCTACTGGGCACTGGCAGGCAGAATGTCTGTAAAATTACCCTGAAAACATTAAATCTTCATGGCTTGGAGATTAAGACTCTCCCCCTTAGTGCAGCCATTTTCAAGTACAGAGTGTTAAAAGCGACTTGCTTTTGTTAAAGCATCAGTGTTCCTACATTTTCCACCTAAGCTATTAAGAGGACAAACAGGCATAGGGATATATTTTTGGTCCTAGAACATGGTAGAGACTGTACCCATATCAGGGACAAACACGGAGCTTTTTTGAAAAAGACTTTTGGTGCAAGCCTTCTTCTAAAATAATGCTTTGGGAAAAACAAGAAGGAAAAAAAAGGCTACCTACTCCGATTAAGCTCACAAAGAGACTACAGTACTCCACATTATCTTAAGAAAAACAAAAGTCCCAAAGCACAGCCCACAGGTTTTCCAGTCAAGTAGACAGACATTAAAGTACATTAGCACTATCATTTGTATGTCTCTAAATATCAATAAAGTATGTGATTTGGCTTCACTTTCACACAAAGAAGGAGGACTATCCTTTTCAGGAAATTTCACAGAGACACTCACCAACAAAAGTTCGGTAATTTAATCTTTGGAAAGCTCAATAATGCTAAGTTCAAAATTGCAGGTTTTAAACTAATGTACCTGATAAGTGATGATGGCAGAACTAAAGCGACCCATTATTAAGTAATCCAATCGCCCCAATCCCCGTGATCTGTAACAGAGAAGAGTCTCCCTAAAACAGAACTAATGTGTTCACATCTACATTAATCTCTGAAGTCAAAAAGAGGCATTCTTCATGGGCTTTATCTGTTTCCAGATGTCTGCCTCCACCAGAAGTGATTTCACACTCCCGAGGCTGCTCTGCAAATGCTTCCAATATCTTTGTCCGAGAGGTGCTATTTCGTACGGATCCACGGGATACTGGCCTGCAGACTACCCTTCCATGGCTGTCTGACTTCGGTTTCTCGGGACTTAGAGCCTGAGGCAAATGGGGCCTGTGCTTCTGTTGCTTCTACACCATGAAGGACCTGGGTCTGTGTGTGTGTGAGGGGTGGGGGCAGTCAGTTAGGGTTTTTTCCTCTTAAGTGTCACACTGCTTCCAACTTTTTTCTCCACTACAAGTTTTCTCTTGTAAGGTGTCAGGATGCTAATGAGAAGGATTTGTAGAGCCTCCTTCTTTCAAATTTATTCGTCCAGGGCCACTTATCGCCGCTAGTGTTTGGAAACCTCTATCTTTTTTCTCCTTCTGAGTTGCCGACCTTATTTCCAGAGCTGAAATAAACATGGTCCACAAACCATTCATTATTCAGTGACGTACTAAGAGAGAACGTGAAAAAGGTAAAACTTATTCAAGATGACACGTTTTTCCTGACTCCTTCCTATGGCAACCTTAATAGCAATCCTGGTAAATATATTTTTATACTCACAGTTTCACATGTTCTAACTTGGACTGAAGTGATTTCCCTTTTTAAATAGTATTTTTTAATCCTAAATTAAGATCATCTCAGTGGGACCCAGCAAGTAGGGTGCCAGGTGGATAACTTACAACAGGGCTCCCACTTCTTTTCTTGGCAATCTTGACTGGTTGTTGCCCGGAAATACACATTCCCATGAATGAGTATATTGACATACATGAATTTGCATGTTGGATCTTACAAATCCAATAGAATTAAGTTAATAAGTATGATCTTTGGCAAATACATTCAAGGCAAGTGTTTAATGTCCCTGCAGAGGGAGTGACTGTAGCCTGCTGAGAAGAACATTAGTTTTCTTTCACCAGTCTCCCAACCTGGGATAGTTCCCAAGAGACATCTTAGGAGGGAAGAAAAGGATCAAAATGAGGACTTTCTATTGAAAACAGAAGCTATAATAATTTTTATGAGCCACTTATGGTCCTACAATTTATTGAATTTAGAAGTTGCATCTATGAAACAGGAATTCTCCAAGATTCAGCCAGTTTTTCCTTTTTATAATGACCACTCAAAGAAGGCACTTTGGTTTCTATTAAAAATTTGGCTAGCTCCAGAGTAAAAAAATAAGTAAACAGCAAGCTCCCACTTATTCAGAATGGTTTAAGAGTGTTTATTCCATATAAAGACTTATCATGCATATCAAATATGGAGTACCAATTTTTAAAAGACCTTTAGTAAACTAAACAACATCAAATTCTAAAACTGTCCAGGATAAAATTTACCTAAATTCAGGAATGTGCAGTACTGCCAGCTTAATGCTGATTCAACTCATTAACATCCCATAATTCTATAGCTGTAGAAAATATATGAGATTGCGCTGACCACATGTTGAATGTATTAGGACATACCTGAGGGAGTTGGCCTTTTAAACAAGTTTAAGATTTTAGTTTATTGTTGTAAACTGTTTTTTTCTTTTCCAATAAAAATGGAGCATAGAATGTGAAAAAAATCTAAAGTCCTGGAGACATAGTCGTGTGAATGAGCACAAGAAGGTAACAGAGGTTATATCCAGAGCGGAGGGTCTCAAACAGGCATAGAGAATAAGAGGAGCCTTGTTGAAAGAGTATGGGCTCCACCTTCAGGGATTCTGATTTAGTTGGTTTGGGTTGGGGTCCAAGAATTTGCATTCTAACGAATTCCCAGCTGATGCTGCTGGTCTGGGGGCCACATTTTGAGACCCATTGCTCTGGAGTCAAGGGAAGGTTTATTTGCTTGTTTGTTTGTTTCTCAGTTAACTTGATCAAGTTAATGTGAATTCAAATAATTCTGTCCATAGATATCCCTTTTGTGCCCTCAGAAATGTAGGTTGGCCAGATTGATCAGATTAACAGATTTTTATTTTATTTTGAACCACCTTAATATGGAGTCATAAAAATTTCACCCCCGACAAAGAACATTTGCGCTGACATATGTATCCACGAAGCATTAAGCCAGATAGACTTGGATTTAGATATAGCTGTGTCTTTTCCACTATATAACTCTGCCCAAGTCATTTAAGAGCTCTAAACCTCAGTCCTCAGATCTATAAAATGGGAGTAATAATACAAACCCCAATGGATTGCTGTGAAAACTATAAATACAAAGCCCCTATTTAGTGCACCTAGCACAGTTGCAATATATTATCAACTCATTTCAAAACATTCAATTCAGTACAATTCTAATAACTTTAGAGAACTAAAGATAACTTGGAGAACCACAGATAACTCAGAGAAAGCCATGGAGTTTGCTACAAAGATACAACTCCTTATTAGGTACTATTACAACATTGCATAAAGTATTGGGTAATTAGAATATGAAGGCTGACTTACTTTTCTAATTAACAGAAGTTTTTCAAAATTTCTTTCTTCCATTCTGGTTGAAATTCCTTTTAACTCCTCTGCCTTATGAAGCAAAGTATATCTTCAAATAATCTTTCCTTGTTGAGTTAAGGTCATACAACCCTTCAGAGTCATCATGTGCATCAAATTGACAGTGTAGTCAAAGAACATAATGGAACATATACTGAGCTGTGATTCTAGAATATAAGCTGGATTTTAAAATATATATATAATTCCTATTATAAAGTAGACTTCTTGTGAATGCCTTCCTCACCACACACACACACACACACAAATCTAGAGCACAGAAAAAATTCTAGTAAGTAAGTGATTTAGTTAGGGCTTAGAAAATTGATAATGTGTAATATTTCGTAGGGTGTTGGAGGAGCACAGAAGGTGCAGTTCGACTAAGATATACGGGTTGTCAGATAAAACTATAATTCAGAAAGATATGTGCACCCCTATGTTCATAGCAGCACTATTCACAATAGCCAAAACATGGAAACAACCTAAATGTCCTTTGACAGATGAATGGATAAAGACGATATGGTACATATATACGATGGAAAACTGCTCAACCATAAAAAAGAACGAGGGGCTTCCCTGGTGGTCCAGTGGGTAAGACTCTGTGCTCCCAATAGAGGGGGGCCAGGTTCGATTCCTGGTCAGGGAACTAGATCCCACATGCATGCCACAACTAAGGAGCCCGCCTGCCACAACTAAGACCTGGTGCAACCAAATAATAAAATAAATATTTTTTAAAAAGAATGGAATAATGCCATTTGCAGCAACTAGAGATTATCATACTAAGTGAAGTAAGTCAGAAAGAGAAAGACAAATACCATATGAAAGCACTTATACAGTAAGTCCCCTACGTACTAACGAGTTCCTTTCCAAGAGCACATTCATAAGTCCAACAAAGCCAGCCTAGGTACCCAACTAACACAATCGGCTATACAGTACTGTACTGTAATAGGATTATAATACTTTTCACATGAATAATTCATAAAAAAAACACAAAAAATAAAACATTTTTAATCTTACAGTACAGTACCTTGAAAAGTACAGTAGTACAGTACAACAGCTGGCATACAGGGGCTGGCATCGAGTGAACAGGCAAGAAGAGTTACTGACTGGAGGAGGGAGGGGAGGTGGGAGATGGTAGAGCTGAAGGATCGTCAGCAATAGGAGACGGAGGGCAAGCTGCAGTTTCACTCACGCCTGACGTTGATGGCACGGGTTCTGGCTCCTTGCTGGAACCAGATGCACATTTGCATCTTTGAAGGTTTGCAACTTGAAGGTTCATATGTAGGGGACTTACTTGCATGTGGAATCTAAAATATGGCACAAATGAACCTATCTACAGAACAGAAATAGACTCACAGACATAGAGATCAGACTTGTGGTTGCAGGGTTGGGAGTGATGGGGGAGAGGGGTAGGGATGGACTGGGAGTTTGGGGTTGGTGGGTGGATAAACATTTAGGATGGATAAACAACAAGGTCCTACTGTAGAGCACAGGGAACTATATCCAATCTCCTGGGATAAACCATAATGGAGAAGAATATTAAAAAAAAAAAGAATGTCTGTATGTGTATAACCGAGTCACTTTGCTGTACAGCAGAGATGGGCACAACATTGTAAATCAACTAGATTTCAATTTAAAAATGTTTAAAAAAAAGATAAATGGGTGGTTCAAGCAATGGACAGTCACGCTGCTCAGAGAGGAAGCAGTGCACCTCTCCCTCCAAATCCATCACCCCGTGTCCTTCAAAGACAGACACTGTTTGATGCACCTCTCCATGACCAAGTTCAGGTTCCCTTAAGCTCTTCATAGTTGGGATTATTTGCTCTCCACGATGTATGATCCAAATGTCAAGTCAAGAAGCCCTAGGGCTTCCCTGGTGGCGCAGTGGTTGAGAATCTGCCTGCTAATGCAGGGGACACGGGTTCGAGCCCTGGTCTGGGAAGATCCCACATGCCACGGAGCGGCTGGGCCCGTGAGCCACAGCTGCTGAGCCTGCGCGTCTGGAGCCTGTGCCCCGCAACGGGAGGGGCCGCGATAGTGAAAGGCCCGCGCACCGCGATGAAGAGTGGCCCCCACTTGCCGCAACTAGAGAAGGCCCTCGCACGAACCGAAGACCCAGCACAGCCAAAAATAAATAAATAAATAAATAAATAAAATGGAAGGTTTATTAAAAAAAAAAAAAAAAAAAGAAGCCCTAGATCCCCATCTGCACTTTGGAGTCTGCCCGAAAAAAGGGCATACTCGACAGTGGCTGTATTGACATTTGGGGCCAGATGATTCTTTCCTGTGGGGCCGGCCTGTGTATTGAAGGATGTTGCCAGCAGCAACCCTCTTCTCAAGTCGAGACAATCAAAAATGTCTCTAGACATTGCTACATGTCTCCTGGGGTGCAAAATTGAACCCCCCAGTTGAGAATCACGGCCTTAAAGGCCAGCCCTGGGTTTGAATAACAATGGGACATTCTTTCCCTGCTGTTCCCTCTGTTAATTGGTGTGGAAATGACCAGAGACTCCTCTGAGAGTCTGGCCCTTCCTCTCTTCCTACTAGTTTGTCTGTTTTTTTAATAAATTTATTTATTAATTTATTTATTTTTGGCTGCGTTGGGTCTTCATTGCTGCGTGTGGGCTTTCTCTGGTTGTGGCGAGCGGGGGCTACTCTTCGTTGCAGTGCAGGGGCTTCTCATTGCGGTGGCTTCTCTTGTTGCGGAGCACGGGCTCTAAGGTGCGTGGGCTTCAGTAGCTGTGGCTCGCAGGCTCAGTAGTCGTGGCTCGCGGGCTCTAGAGCGCCAGCTCAGTAGTTGTGGCACACATGGGCTTAGCTGCTCCACGGCATGTGGGATCTTCCCAGACCAGGGATCGAACCCGTGTCTCTGCACTGGCAGGCGGATTCTTAACCACTGCATCATCACCAGGGAAGTCCCCTACTAGTTTTTCTGACAGGGCAAGCAAAGCAGAGAGATTACTTCATTCCCATAGAGTCTTATGGAATGGACTTATGCCTATTATAGCAGATATAAACATACTCATGGTAGAGCTTTTAGAGGTAGTCACTTAGGAAATAAACATCTCTTCAATATTTTTGGACACTAGATTTCTGAAAGGCTCACATTTCTGCCAAGCACAGTCCAGGCCAACCTCACCTGATTAGATGCTCATGTGAAAGGCTGCACAGGTGCTGCTCTCACCTGCAGAGAAGCCTGGACTTCGGGGGTAAAGAAGTGGCAGGGCAGCTGGACACAGAGTTCAATGCACTGATGATCATGACCAAAGGGGTACTGGGGTATTTACACACAGCCAAAGACTACAGAATAGTAAGGGTATTAAAATATGCCATGTTCTGGTTCATTATCATTTCCTTGTAATAGCAAAATCAGGAAGGAATCAAGGTACTGAAATAATGACAAAATCAGAAATAACCTGAAGTTTGTTATTATTTCAGTAATACCTTTGCTATAAGGTAAATAACAATTGAGCCTTCCCTATGCCTTTGGTAGGTTATATATCTTCTCATCTACTCGATTTGCTGATAGGATCTGGATTCACTGTTGGTCACCAAACATCCAGGGAACATTTACCACGTGCCAGCCCTATATCTATCATACCTGCTACTCTGGGAGCCAGACATGCAGAGGAAAGCCCAACAGACAAGGCTTCTGTTCTAACAGGACTTGCTTTTCTCGTGCAGACAGACTGATAATTAAACAGCAAACAATCAGAAGGTGGTTCTAGAGACTGCTTTGTCCAGTGGAGAAAATTAAAATTACCACGTACTAGAGCCTAGCCTGCAAACTGTGACCTGCAGGCCTAACCAGCCCATTGCCTGTGGTTATTAGGCCCGTGAGCTGAGAATAGTTTTTACATTTGAACCCCAATTAAGTGAAATGTTATCCTCCCCCAAAAGAATTCCATTCTTCTCGTAAGTAGACCTACATTACAAAATATTGTACTCAAGTTCTATAGTCTAATTTGACTTTCATCAACAAAAAATTGTGCAAATTTCTTCCCCCTCTTGTCATTTAAATACCTACATACTTTCCTCAGCTTTGCTTCTTGGCCTACTGTGTGTCTCTCTACATAAAAATTTCAGACTCAAAAAAGAAGGAAATCCTACCATTTGCTACAACGTGGATGAGTCAGAGGGCGTTACGCTACATGAAATAAGCCGGTCACAGAAGGACAAATACTGCAGGATTCCACATAAATGAAGTATCTAAAATAGTTAAACTCAGGAATTCCCTGGCGGTCCAGTGGTTAGGACTCCGCGCTCTCACTGCCATGGGCCTGGGTTCAATCCCTGGTCGGGGAACTAAGATCCCACAAGCCACGCGGCGCAGCCAAGTAAATTAATTAATTAAATTAAATAGTTAAATTCAGAGAAGCAGAGAATAGAATGGTGGTTGCCAGGGGCTGGGGAAGGGGGAAAGGGGGAGATGTTGCTCAATGAGTATAAAGTTTGAATCATGCAGGATGAGCAGATTCTAGAGATCTGCTGTACCACAGAGTGTCTATAGAGTTAACAGTGTGGCATCGCACACTTTATGTCAGGAGGATAGTTCTCATGTTAAGTGTTCTTACCAAAAAGAAAACCCCCCACACACAAAAGAACACAAGGGCATTTCAGATACGTTAAGTGCCTTGATGGTGATGATGGCTTCACTGGCATATGCATATGTCCAAACTCATCAAAATGTGAACATTAAAAATTTGCAGTTTTTTGTGTATTCATTACACCACAATAAAGCTTAAAAAAAAAATCCTGCTGACTGATGTGTTAGAAACCAACTGCGGGGCGGGGGTGGGGAGGAGAGCGGGGGTGGGGGGTTGGAGGGGGGAGGGGGAGGAGGACAACGGTGGCAAAACAAAGAGGGGAGGCCTGTCTGATAACTTGACATGCGAGCTGAGACCTGCTACTTCTGCTCCCACCAGCTGTGGGCCCTCTGGACCTCCCCTTCCTTGATTGTAGGACATCGGGGTTGAACTACACCATCTTCCTTCCCCGAACCACTGCAGTTCTGTGTCTCTATTGACTGCACACGGTATATCTCCCATCGGTCCTCACCTGTCATCCATCACCCATGCCCACTTCGTGCCTGTGAAGAAGAGACAGCTCCAGCAGAAGAGTCACGTTCAATTCTCCAATTCGGGGCCCATCACACCATTTGGCCAAACTCACAGAAGTCCTATTAAGATGAGTTCTACAATTAGCCCCAATACCTCGACAAGACATTCAGGAAGTGTGTGGAAGTTTATCAGAGCACAAGGCCAAAGGCCTTCCAATCTTCAAAACACTACTGAAAAACAGCCCACACTTGATCTGAATTATTGTGGTCTTTCAAAGTCTATGCAAAGTAATATGCAAGGAGACAAAGCTATTTTACCAAGCAGACAGATATTCCAAATTACTAGTTCTTAACAAGCATGGTAATACATCAGTCAAAAGCAATAAATTTAAACTTAATGAAATCTCAATTTGCCTACAGTGCATTTCACTTTGACATTTTCTATATTGCCACGGTGCTTTGATAAAATTTTTTAAAATGCAAAGAAAGTGTCTGTAAGGCTAAAGACCAGACTTGGTGCCATTGTGGCCAAGGCAACATTACAGTTCTTAAGTTTCATCACTCCATGCCCCGTGGCGGGCAAAGCCCCAGCCGCTAACACAGGTTCAGTTTTCATTATCATCGTATGATTATGCATTTTACTGCATTTAACTGATAATACAACTATCAGCTCACCTTAAAAGAATTAGCTTGGAGGTTTCATTGCTTTCCAAATGGAATTCATTTGACAAACAAATGACAATTAGCCTGGTCTCCCTGTTCTGCGTCAGGATGCTTTTTGATTGAACCTAGACCAATTTACAATTTTTAAATGAGTTTAGACATTTACATTTAAAATGTCTAGAGGAAATTAGCCCTGGGACATCCAACGGCCAAAATGCTTTTTGAAGTTGATTATTATTTGATCTAGTACCCTCTACCTGTACATTTTGTTCCGACTTCAAAGTTTGGGAATGTAAATGCCACCTCACCTCAAAGCACAGGGAGAAACTTAAAAGCGGTTTTGCTCATTACATTATGCAAAGGAGCCCATATTTTAATATTCGTTTAATATGGTTAGTTAGCTTTAATGACACCAGTGTGACAGTGTCATAGTTTTGGAATCTAAAAGCACTGAATTGAAGTTTCTGGATGCTGCTTCTGTTTTTCTGCACAGAAAGGAAGCAGGCCCTTTGAAGGACAGATCGGCCCCTGGGTGCAACCAACCTGCCCCGGTGAAGAAAGCAAAAATCATGACATCAGGGACCAGAGACACTGGACTGTCACATCCCAATTCTGTGTGTTTTGTAAAGGCAGCCACCGCTGCTGAGGAAACTGCCGGAAATTTCATGATAAATATGCACTGCTGATAACCCAGCCATGGAAACTGGCGTTGCTCTGAAATTAAGCCCACGAATTTCTAGCCGAGACTGTATTTTATTTATTTATTATTGTTACTATTACCACGTTATTGTCAAAATGAGAAAAACGACAGCCTTTTGCCCGTTCCACATTGTTCGATGGCAAAAGTAAAATATAGTGAGGGAAAAGGCCACAAATAGGTATGATGGTATCGTCATCCTGTTCTGGATGTAACTTCTGAAGCCTGAAGGTCCATATTATCCAGGACATACTCAAAGGGACACTGGAGAAGAAAGGGCACGTGGCATGGCTCTGTGGAGTCTGCCGCCCGCGTCTGTGCGCGGTTACCGCGGCTTTCCTGCTTCATCCCTGCGAGTTCGCCAGAACATTTTGAATTTCTAGTTTTGTCTCATAGGACACACACCCCATGTTTTCCAAATAACCTGGAGTTCCAAAGAGTTCCCAGATGATAACACTGTATACTGCCAGCACAGAATGCACGGTTCTGAAGGCTGTCTTCTGTGAATATAGCAGGTGCTGAGTTAAGGGATCCAGCCTCTCATTAGACCTCACAACAGCATCGGGAAAGAGTGAATTAACCCCGGGGCACAAACGTAGAAAACGGCAGAGAAGGGCCCCTGGCCTTCCCACCATGTATTGTGAAATGGCAAAAAGGGTGATAAATAAACAAACTAACAAGCAAAAAAAATTTTTTTTGTCTAGGATGTCTTAAGTTTGTTGCCAAAGAGTAGAAACTTCCTCTGGGTCCCTTCACGTCTAAACTCTGTGATTTCATGTCAGCTCCTCCCTCTCCTCCTGCTCTCAGTTTCTTTAATGAAAATGGAATCAGAGCGTCCTTGGGGTAAACTCTGTTTTGATTCCAAATTTAACACACTAGCACCAAATTTTCTCACATGCACAACGTCCAGACTACGCTAGAGACGTGCCAAGTCCTTCTTTCAAGGGTTTTTCATTTTCTATTTTTTTCCGGAACACATAGGAATTTTTATTCCTGTACCAAGGGCCTGGCAACAACCATCGTACACGGCATTCTCAGACTGTGACTTTGAGGGCACCAGAGTTGCCCAAAACCCAGGCAGCACAGGTGGAAACCGGCAGAGTTTTGTTACCTTGTCGCCCTCTGCTGGACAGATCCGCCACTGCTCACACAGGAGCCTGACACCCACCTTTCCTATTAAGGCGGGTGTGGTTTTCACTGAGCTACGGTGAAACAATTAGGTGTCTTAAGAAATAAAACGGTCTTTTCTGCTAGAGCATCTTAGAAATGTTCTCTATCTAGTTGTACTGGTACATCACTTTTTTCTGCTTCTTCCATTTTGAAGCATAGCTGCATTTTTTTTTTAACATGCAGATAATCAGAGTGAAAACCTTGAGGAAGTCTCACATCAATCTTTGACATGCAAGTGTTCTGTGAGCCCCCATTCGGGCACCAACCACCTGGCAATGAGGGGAAAAACAATACTAAAACAGAGGCATTTTCATAGTATTCTCAAAGCATTAAGAAGTGCAGGGCTTCCCTAGTGGCGCAGTGGTTAAGAATACGCCTGCCAATGCAGGGGACACGCGTTTGAGCCCTGGTCCGTGAAAAATCCCACATGTCGCGGAGCAAGTAAGCCCGTGCGCCACAACTACTGAGCCTGTGCTCTAGAGCCCGTGCTCCGCAACAAGAGAAGCCAAGAGGAAGCCTGCTCACCACAACAAAGAGTAGCCCCTGCTCGCGGCAACTAGAGAAAGCCCGCTTGCAACAATGAAGACCCAACGCAGCCAAAAATTAATTAATTAAGTAATTTTTAAAAAAAGAGAAAAGAATCACACACAAAAAAAGTGGAATACCATGGGAGTTAAGATCATGGGATGGACTGCAAATTCTCCTCTGATATTTATTACCTGCCTGACATTAGCCAAGTTAAATAACCTCTCCCAGCTTCCAAGTCCTCCTCTGTAATATGAAGTTATAATAATATTTGCCTTCCATGGTAGTTGTTAGGAGTCAATGCATATAAAAAACTTACACTAGTGCTTGGCACACAGAAAGCACTGCGTAACTGTTGAATAGTGTCACATGCGTGGCACAACGTAAGAATTCTAAGTTCAATGTTCATAGCAGAATAGAGAGGAGTAGAGCTTTTCCAGATCTTTGTTTTGAGGACTTTTTTTTTACCTTTACTCAAAGGGGATGAGTGCCATAGCTCCTAAATTGAAAATAGACACATCCCCAAGAAAAGAAATAGAACTTTCAGTGAAACTTCACTCAGGGAAGTGTCTTCTTTGCCTTCTCTGCAAGTAAGAAAGTGACGTATGCAACTGACAACACTCTTTAGATTCTAAGCCTTGAGTAAAAGGGATAGCTTCTCAGGAATTGCTGATCTCCTCTTTGCGGGACTTTGTAAAGGAAGGTTGAAAGTTGAAATGACTTTTATGTATTAAAGTATTAAGCACACATTAAAGAGCAGGCTATCCATGCATTCACTTATTCAACAAATATTTGTCAGGTGTCTACTGTGTGCCTATAAGCCCTGGGCTACGTAGAGAGGATATAGATATAAATGAGACAGGCACAGACCCCAAAATACGGACATTACAGACTGATGGGAAATACAGACAGTAAACAACTGATTCAATGTGAATGGTCTAAAAGGAGAAAGACTGGGACCCATGGAGTACACAACCTCACCTGGACGTCCACTTTCTAATTTTTTTTTTTTTTTTTTTTTTTTTTTTTAAAGAAATTCACATTCTTTTATTTTATTTATATTTATGACTGTGTTGAGTCTTCGTTTCTGTGCGAGGGCTTTCTCCAGTTGCGGCGAGTGGGGACCACTCTTCATCGCGGTGCGCGGGCCTCTCACTGTCGCGGCCTCTCTTGTTGCGGAGCACAGGCTCCAGACGCGCAGGCTCAGTAATTGTGGCTCACGGGCCCAGTTGCTCCGTGGCATGTGGGATCTTCCCAGACTGGGGCTCGAACCCGTGTCCCCTGCATTGGCAGGCAGATTCTCAACCACTGCGCCACCAGGGAAGCCCCTCCACTTTCTAATTTTACGTGGGATTCCTTTGCATGGAGAGATCTCTACGCAGGAAAATGTCATAGTGTTCTTAAAAAGCGATAGTAGAGCTATAAATCCTCATTATTTGGGGGGGGGAGGCAGACTTTATATTCAGGAAAACCAACAGTTGGAAGGACATATTTGCCTGCAAAAAATAACATGGGATTTGCAACACCAATTCAGGAATACACCAGAGCAAAACATTGTATCCTTATGCTCAAGGTGCTTCATCTATACGAAGTAGAACTGCATTTTCAGTGTTTGATAAAACTGCATGCTGCTGCATTGTGGAATATTCTTGAAGAGTTCTCAGAATTAAAGTGGGCTGGCAGGCTTGTGCAGGTGTTAATTCAAACACTCTTAAGGGTTGCTGAAGAGTAACTGGGGATATTGCAGATCCGCCAGGAGATATTTTTCTTTGCTAAGAAGTGGAGCATCTGTAGGTATAAGGCACAGATGTATACACTGTATACAGTGAATCCCCTCTCTTATCAAAACTTCCAAATAACTGAATATAAGAGGGAAATTAATTGCCTATGGTTCATCAGGCCAAGATAAATCACAGCTGCATGGAACGACAAGTTAAATTATTATTGGAATCTACCGTATACTAGATTGTGTTTTTCTTTATTTAATGAATTTCCATGGAAGGAATCAACCTGTGGTTAGCATTCTTGTGTCACAGAATAAGCCCATGATGATGGCCTATTTTTCATCAGTGTGCGTGAAGCCCCTATTTTTAGTAACCCACCTTCTGCTTGTGCTGATTTTTCTCACTCCCTTCATCTCCTGCCTCAATAATTAATCATCTTCAGGTCAAAGCTATAAACATACAGTCAAGTCGAGATGAGATACATATGAGAAGATTATTGCTCAAGCATCTAAATCATTGGATTAAATGATCCAGATGATTTCCCTGTACTCTGCATATATATATGCATAGTTATATATATATATATATATATATATATATATATAAAATCTCAAGCAAACAGCTAAATGAAAAAAATGCTTGGTCTGATAATTGGTGTGGTATGTGGAAACAACAGGGAGAAAATTGATTCAAATTCAAAGAAAATCTATTTCAGAGACTTATTCTTACAGAAAAATTTGACAGAACTGGAAAACCTTATAATTAGGCAAAACTATTAACCTGCTAATCCTGGCGGATAACCTAGGATAAATGGGTTATTTGACAGCTTTAATTTAATGTAATTTAATGAGGAGAAAAATATAAGTTCATGCTAGGTTAGTACATCACCTATTTTGGTTAACGTTTTGTTAAATTTCCCCAGAAGAGGTTTTAATTAGAACCAAAAGAAGATATTTATTTTTATGTAAAACTTATTATATAGTATACATATGTATTATACACACATGCACATATATATCTGTAGATATACATGCATGAACACACACACACACACACACGTATGCACTTATCCCATAGAAAGCAAGATACCCATGTACCAAATAGACCCATGGAAAATGGCTCAAGACCATTACCTTTGATGTAAACATAATAAAATAAGCCAACTCCACTTCAGCAAGAAACAAGCTGCTCTTCCTCACCTTTAAAAGTCACAGTCTGAAAGATCTTAGAGTCTAAAATCTCACAATTAAGGTGTGCTGATTACTAGGGTAACCTGACATTTGCACTAAAATATTAAACCTCTTTGGAGGTGTATTAATATTTTGATTGCATTGAATATTCTCTAATGAGTCATTGCAGCGAGGTAGTTGGCTGATTGGTGCCCTTCCAAGGAACTGAAACCTACGTTTCTTCATCCACATGCATAAATTACATTTGGTGATGTTGTAGTAGAGATTAGTAGAGCTACGGTTTGGTAAAACTAATTCTTAAGCAAAGATAAAGAGCCATGCCATTCACTCGGGAAAGATCCACAATGAAAGTAGCCATTCATGGCCCTGGAACAGACATCAGCCATCTCCTTCTCAGTGTGGCTGCAGGTCCCCACTCTTAAGGTGGAATGTAAGTGAGACCTGGGATCTCCCGTTTGACAAATGCTTTTTCATGTGAAATACATGAACTCCTTTTCCCCCTAGACTAAGTTGTTTCAGATCATTGTCTCTTCCGTAGTACAGGAAGAGAAGCTAATCTATAAAACAATGAGGCTTCACTCTGGATGCCAAAATCTGCAATTATATTGTACAGAGGGGCTTCATGAATAATTCCTGGGCTATGATCTGACATTAATCTGGATAGTTAATACAGAGCTGGGGCATTGCCAGCCTAAAGCTGACTGATTTCTTTACACCAGGGCACTTTCAAGGTGAGGACACAGCTTTTTCTCTAAGTTAGAATCTCGATCCGAGCTGAACACTAGGCTATCGCCGCTAGTCTTGTGTTTCCCCCTGAGCTGGATGTCTAGGTACTGGCAACGGGGCACTACCTTAGAAAGAAGGCACTTCAATTAGGCAAGACAACTCCAAGATTTTAGCTATTGCTCACATATAGGTTAGTTTCAAATGACCTAGTTGCAAGAAAATCACCTAATGTATCGTAACTATACATTGGTCACTGTTTCTGGCCAGGGTATAAATCAAGACAACAGTTAGCTCTCAGAACCGGTCTCAGACCCAGGGAAAATAACCTCAGAAATACTGAGTTATTAATGAGGCAATTTTGATACTTCCTCTTGAAGTTACCCGGAATAATGACAAACAAGTGGTCTTTTCTGAGTTAAAATTTTTTGCTGATTCAAACATATATTTAATAATGTGCTTATCCCATGTTCAGCATTATAATAAATACTGTGAGAAATTCTTAAGAGTAGAAAAAAAACACCACCAACCAATCAACAGACAACACAGCAAGTTTTCTGCCCTGGGGATCTTCCTATCAAGTTAGAGAAATATGAGTAGAAACAGATAACAATGTTTAGAGAAAGAGAAGTGCGTGGGAGCTGGGGGAGGTATCTTGCAGAGGGTAGAGTTTGGGTTGAGCCTTGAGGACGGTGAAAGTTTGGGTTGGTGAAGAGGACCGGGAAAACATTTTGAACAATAATAATAACCAAGCCAGAGTATGAACATGATGTCACTTTGCCTGAGTAGTATTTAAGGTATTTAACAGCAGGTGACATTAAAACTCTTTTTTAACAGTAGATATGATACAGATACCAATCAATCAGAGAGGGCACCACCTGCCATCAACAACCATCACAACCATAACAGTGCAGACCAGTTGAGCATCAGCCTGGCTTGGAACGGTTCACATCTGTCTTGTTCTTCTGTTTGCTCACTTGTCCATTGTCTGTCTCCTCCCTCTATAATGTAAATGTCCCCGCAGCACCAGAAGTAGTGCCCGAGCATGACTGTTTCTCAGCAAGTATTTATTTAGTGGCTGAATGTTTAAGTAACTGTACATAAAAATCTCAGATTAGCCTGACTAAAGCAGAAAACTCATCTTAGGGAGTTGAAGATGAAATTAGATAGATAAGATGGGCAAAATGATGGAGGCCTTTAATGATCAAGATTAGAAATTTGAACAATTTTCTGTGAATAGTGGAGAACCACTGAAAATACACCAGCAAGGATACAGCGACAACATCATTCTCAACATCAGCACTTCCAAAGTCAGTGTTACTTTCCATAACATTAATGAGCTTTTCCTCAATGCCAGGCATTAGTACTTTGTGTTTTACCTGCATTACCTCATTCAGCTCTATAAAGTGGATCCTGTTATTATCTCCTTTTTACAAACAGACACAGTGAAACTTAAAGATCTCCTGTGATCTGTTCAAGGTCACATAATTACTCACCACTACTCTATATACCTCCACACCACACACACACACACACATACTGATTGAAAAGGTTTTCCTAACAAAATTAAATAATACTTTAACAGGAAAAATTACCCATAGCTCCAGCATGATACCACTCTTATAATTTCTTCTTACTTTGGAGGGGGGGAGCTGCTGTCATCATTCTGTATAATTGTAACTGCAGCTATTACACAGTTTTATGTTATTATTTTTTTACTTAGAGTTATCAAGTAAAACTTTTCTCTGTTGTTGCATAATATTTATCATTATAATTTGTAATTATTTTTGTTTAGTTCCTGTTGCTGTTGTGCATTTTTTTTTCTGGTATTATAAATAATGCTTCAGTAAACATTTTTCTTCACATATTATATTTTGCTTTCTAATTATTTCCTTTGAATTAATTCCCAAGAGTGATTGCACTATGTCAAAGAGTATGAATACTTTGTAGGTCCTGAATTGTATTGCCAAATGGTTTTCCAAGTGGGTTGTACTAACTCCTACTAAGGCCAACAATTATTATTTGCCAATTTTACTAAATCTCCCACAATCATCTGCTATTAGATGGTTCAATTTTTACTTAATAAAACGAAAAGGTACTTTTCGTTTGCCTTTTTGTTACTAGCTAATTTAAACATTTTAAAAACAGATTCTATGTATCTCTTCAGACTTAAACTCTGAGCAAGGCTTTGGCCCATATCCTTATTGGAATCTTAATATTATTCTTACAAAGTTGATTGAGATCTTTAAATACTATAAATAACTGTACAACAGTTTGTCATTTTTTTTTTAAAAACATTTTTTTTTTTTTAATTTTATAGCTACTTTATTTATTTATTTATTTTATTTTTGGCTGTGTTGGGTCTTCGGTTCGTGCGAGGGCTTTCTCCAGTTGCGGCAAGCGGGGGCCACTCTTCATTGCGGTGCGGGGACCGCTCTTCATCGCGGTGCGCGGGCCTTTCACTTATCGCGGCCCCTCCCGTTGCGGGGCACAGGCTCCAGACGCGCAAGCTCAGTAGCTGTGGCTCACGGGCCCAGCTGCTCCGTGGCATGTGGGATCCTCCCAGACCAGGGCTCGAACCCGCGTCCCCTGCATTAGCAGGCAGATTCTCAACCACTGCGCCACCAGGGAAGCCCCAGTTTGTCATTTTTGATATGAATATATTTTCTAACAGGCTGCTTTAATTTATTTTTAGTTTCTATATTTTCACTGGAGAGGCATTTTGAAATTTCTTCACAATCTATGACTTTGTATTCTTCAATTGCTTCAATCTTTAGAAAGTTCTCACCCTTCCAAATATCTGAGATTCCATTTTATTTATGGCCGATTTTCATTGATTTGATTTTTCAGCTTAATCTTTTTCCCACATGGAGATTATTTTTGCTCTGTAGGAAGGAAGGAATAAAGCAATTTTCCTCACTCTCAATATTTATTAAATAATTCTTCATTTCCTTCTTGCTTATGACACTTTACTACATACTACATTTTTCTATTTAATTTATGGGCTTCTATCCTGTTCCACTGAGCTATTTTATTTGTTAGTATTCTACTCTCCTTTTTTACTACTGTTGTTTTATAATGTGGTTTTATATTTGATAGGACTGGCATTTTTAAACAACACTTTTGGGAGCCACACTTGCAAAATTTACTTTTTGAGAGTATTTTTAGTTTATTTTTTTCCAAATAAAGTTGTAAATCTTTTGTTTTTTTCTAAAATAATCTGGAATTTCCAGTGAGATTGCTTTAGCCTATATGTAACCTTAGGACAAATTAGCACTATTGTGTCTCATTTATTATAACCTTTCTAGATCATTTATTTTACCTTTTTGTACTTCCCAATAAAGACTTCTTTATGTAAGTCATTCATACCTTTTATTGTACTATTTCTTACATTTTTATATTTTTTAATGTTATTATCAACAAGATCCCTGTGTAATTTCTAATTACTTTTTGTTGCTATAAAAGAGTGTAATTTATTTTGTATGTTTAATTTGTATTTAGCAATATATATATATAGTAGATATATACAGTATATAGTACATATATGTTATGTATTTTATATATATGTAGTTTTTGCCAGAAAGAAAGATTATAGATTAACTATTATAAAACCTTAACCTCAGCCATCATTTCAATGAGCATTCCTCACCTTTAAGTTATTTATAGCCAGAAGTCTCCCATAGCAAGTATCTTACTTAGTTATCTGATTTTGAAAATAGAGCATTAGTTTTTAATTAGCCAATGTGGATGTTAAGCTTCTACTCCTTTAATTAGCACAACATTGTAAATCAACTATACTTCAATTTAAAAAAAAAAAAAAGAGGGGCTTCTCTGGTGGCACAGTGGTAAAGAATCCGCCTGCCAATGCAGGGGACACGGGTTCAAGCCCTGATCCGGGAAGATCACACATGCCACAGAGCAACTAAGCCCGTGCACCACAACTACTGAGCCTGCGCTCTAGAGCCCATGATCCACAACTACTGAAGCCCGTGCACCTAGAGTCTGTGCTCTGCAACAAGAGAAGGCACCGCAACGAAGAGTAGCCCCTGCTCACGGCAACTAGAGAAAGCCCACGTGCAGCAATGAAGACCCAACACAGCCAAAAATAAATAAATAAAATTAAATTTAAAAATTTTAAAAAAGAGATTATACTCCTTTAAAAATTAACTAAGCTGAAATTATGATGGTCATGGACTTTGGGACCTAGATCACTTACATACCTATATATTAGAGCCAATTCAAAATTGTTTCTTAGAATATTATCACTTAGGATAGATTTCAGTGTGAGTAACAGAGACCCAGAAAATCATGGCTAAAACAAGTTAGTCTCACAGATTCATAAGTCTCACAGTCCTCAAGGCCGAGGCTTCCTGAAGCTGAGAACATGATGGAATAGTTTTCTGCCCCAAGCCACAAGGATATATGCCTTCATCTGCATGCTCCAAAATGGTTGTTGGAGCACCAGCCATCATAACCTCATTCCAAGTCACAGGATGAAAGGAAAGAAGGAGGAAAGAAAGGTACACCTCTCCATTTTAATGAGACTTCCCAGAAGTTTCACAGCTCATTGGCCACAACTTAGGCACATGATCACATCTAGCATGGAAGATGCAATCTTTTTACTCAGCAGCAGTGTGTCCAGCTAAAATTGGGTTTTATTACTTTGAAAGAGAAGACTATTTGGTAGGTAACTATCTCTGCCAAACATAATTCTTAGGCCTGAAGTGACTAGGCAGGCCACTGGGTAGCTGCTCCATAAATAAGTAGATAGGTAGATAGATACATAAATGTGTAGATTTGGGGGAGAGAGGTTAAATGAATAAATGAATTACTAAGTTGATACGTGAATGAAAAGCATTCTTTAGTCTTATTCTTTCTCCTTGAAATGTTGTTCCATTGTTTCTGGCTTTGATCATTTAAAAGGGAAAGGATAAAAAGCCTCTTCAGATTGTTCACTCTTGTAAGCAACCTCAATTTTTGACTTGTAAACTAGCAATATCCCTTTCTTTTCATGAGGCTATACTTGGATGTTGATTTTGGTCTATATCACATCAACTCTATGAGCCTTCTCAGTTTCCAATCTCATGTGTGTATATATATTGTCTACCTTCCTCAGGAATTTCTGTTACTCACCTGTTGGTTCTAACCTCTATCCTCCAGTTCTGTCATTTTTTAATTATATATTAAGCTTACATGACGTATGTTTATCTTCTAAATTAATGATTTTAGTCTTTTCATCCCAATTTTTATTACTTCCAATGATAAGCTAGTGCTCTGCTTTCTTTTTTTTTTCAGTTTCTTTCTTTTCCTTCTTCTTTTCTCCCTCCCTCCTTCCTTCCCTCCCTGTCTTTCTTTCTTCCCATATCAGGCTGTGCACATTTAGTAACTCTGCATCTTCCGTAATCTCTTTGAATATAAATTCCAGCTACTCTCAGAAATATTTTGGTTCTTTCGATGAACTTTCATTTCAGATGTAGTCTTCTTTGACATTTCAAACCTGTTCTCTAAGCTACTTTTAAACCTGTTTATTTATGCATTTTTAACTTTCACCCACCAAACTTTGTTGAAACTTCTGAAAATGGTCTATATTTCAGATAATGTTAAAGATTTGTTGATGGAACTTAAAAGAGAAGATTCCTGTTCCTGTTCGATCATCATTCCAAACCTTTCCCTGTAAAGGAGATACGTAAGGGCTGGTTAGGAGTTAAAGTATAGTCTGGATAAGGAGGAGTGATGGGCAGCCATAGAACAGTTAGGAAGCTTTGCAATGAACTGTGTCTGTAGCAATATGAGCTTAGATTAGGATAACAATGGAATAGACAAAAAAAAAAAAAAGCTGGCCATGAGATACATTCTAATTGATTTCATTCAAATCAGATGTGCTGCAGCATGAACTAAATCAATGGATCATTCTGTCATGTAACCCATTTGATATTGAACAAATTCAAAATGCTGACTAACAGCTCTCAGTTCTCTTGGGCAGTAATGACAATCAAGTATTGGTTTTGAGCACAAGTAAGGAGAATACATTTCCCCCAAAGAAAACCTCTAAGAGCTGCCTTTTCATCAGCTCTCTCTGTGTAAGCATCCCGTCATCCAGATAGCACAACGCAACATGACAATCTGATTAGGGCTTGAGCTGCAGGAAAGTGAGGCACCCACACTTCCCAGCCCCAGTCTACTACAAGCCCACCATTCACCCCTCATCCCTACTTGATTGTTAAAAGTAAACAATAATAGAGTTAATTCTTCGTTTCACATTGCCCCAACATTACTGACATCATTATTGGAGTAGTTGGGTCCCTTGAGATGTGTTCAGGAAAGATCTTGCAAAGAGGAGTTAAAGGCCTGCCTGCTCTGAAGAGTGACAAAAATGTAAATTTCAGTCATCTCACTAGTGAAGCAGATATATTTCACCAAGGCCAGATTAATTTAGCAGCTACATTTCCATTCCTGCGTGCCCTTAAGTAAAAACAGACCACCAAACAGTCAAAAAGGCAGAAGGGATTCTCCAAATACATACAGCATGCAGAGGCCTTGGCCAGCGAAAAGAATCCCAACAGGGACCCTAAAGTTATGTGATGACACATTGCAGAAGAGAAGAAGGCTTTCCATGTTGCAATTATTTATACAAGTATTGTGTAGGAATGCTTCAGTGCAATACATCAGGTCTGTTTGGGGGTAACTAGAAGGAAAGTTCCCAAGATATTCTACTTCAGATGGAATTGGGAATTATGTTTATACCACTTTTGCCTGACTCTACCAATTTGACAAGTGACCATAAATTCCAAAGCTGTGACTTCTAAATGTTGCTCAGCAACTGAATTGTGCTATAGCCCTATAAAAGCTGCAAAATCGGGCTTCCCTGGTGGTGCAGTGGTTGAGAATCTGCCTGCCAACGCAGGGGACACGGGTTCAAGCCCTGGTCTGGGAAGATCTCACATGCCACGGAGCAACTGGGCCCGTGAGCCACAACTACTGAGCCTGCGCGTCTGGAGCCTGTGCTCCGCAACAAGAGAGGCTGCAATAGTGAGAGGCCCGCGCACCGCAATGAAGAGTGGCCCCCGCTCGCCGCAACTAGAAAAAGCCCTTGCACAGAAACGAAGACCCAACACAGCTAAAAAAATAAATAAATAAATAAACAAATAAATTTTTTAAAAAAAGCTGCAAAATCTTCTCACTTCCTCTATTTTTTAAAAACCCTGCTTTAAAAATCACATCAGTGTCTTACCCTGTAAATATTTTTGAGGCCCTTCATTGTGCCAGAGATGCCGAGACAGGCAAATATGAAGGACCCGGTGCCTGTCTTCAGGGAATTCACAGATTAGGGGCCAGGCTGACATCATGAATGCACAAGGCAGGTGATGGGCCAGCGGGAATTGTAGAAAACAGAGCCAACAGGAAAGAGTGGATTTGGATAGGGGTCAGGAAGAAGAGCAGCCATGTGAGACACTGACATTCACGTCCCTGGTAAATGCAGAGGGCCCTCCTTCTCTGGTCCCGTGACCCATTACCCATTTGTCTACTAGCATTGATAGCACCACATTATAATCATTTGCTTTTAGGCCATCTCTACAACTCATTGCGGGCTCTTCAAAGTTGGGTACCATGTCTTACTCGTTTTTCCCCACTGCACCTAGCGTATAGTATATGCTCCATCACTGTTTGTCCAATAGATAAATGAATGAACATTTCATCATCAAAGTGGGAATAAATCTGCCATGTCCATTAACATAGGAGAGATTGCTTTCCCTCCCCCATGGCACTGGGAACTTCTATGAGGACAATGCCTGCCAGAGAAGGGCTTGAAAGATGTGTGTGTATGTGTGTCTGTGTGTGTCTGTGTCTGTCTGTCTGTCTGTGTGTAAGGGGAATTTCTGATGCATCTGTCCTCAGGTAAGAGCCAAAGGTTGAAAGCTAGAAGTCATCAGTCAGACATCAGGATTGGAGGGACTGAGCAAAGGTAGGAATAAAAAAACCAGTAACGGGTGGTGACAATGGGAAAATAAAATAAGGCAAGCAGATGACTTGGGGTGACTGAGTACATGAATTACAAAGGGCTTTATGGGGTGGCCTGGCACAAACTCTTTGGGCTGAAGACAGAGTCTTAAATTTGCCAGAAAAGTTATGTCCCAAATAGTCCATGGGACGTCTTATACCAAATAATCCATGAAATGTATATTAAAAAAATTATTCAGTTTTTCAGAAATTCAAATTTAACTTTTTTATTTGGTAAATCTGGCCATGCTATCTTAGTGGAACAACCAGGATAGAAATAAGGGTGGACAAGTCTGGTGCAACGAAATTGTGGAAAGTTAAATTCCATGAGGCTTCACTTGGCAATTTTATTCAAACATTATTAGGTCATCAAGAAGTCTCTCAAAAGATAAGAATGGATTTAGTAAGATAATAAGGTGATTCTCCAGTAATAGCAAGTATTGTTGGGTTTTTTCCGCTCCTGAGACTTTCACACCTGTGCCCAAGGGTCACCGGAACTTATAAACATCCCACCTGTGGCTTCTGCCCAGGATCCAGTCACCAGATTCTACCTTCCAGAGGCTCAGGGGAAAGAACTTTCCCTGTGAGAAACAAGGGACTGAATAAATTTTCCACATGGTGGGGTGGGTATACCGAAGGGGACGTTTGGCTACAAAACCTTTACTTAAGACATCTTAAACAGGAGTTTGTCTTTCGTACACACAAGGCACTTGGAGGTAGAAAGCTGTCCGCACTGGTTTAGCTGCTTAGCATCATCAAGCCCACGTACCTGAAACGCCCTCAGTTTCTGCCTCTGAACCTATTCTGCTTTTCTTAAGGAAACAAATGGCTTCCTGAACCCTGCCCACCTCAGCAGACTTTTGGTTATATCTCATAAAAGACTTTTGAGTTTCTCTACTGGAAGATAACTAGGAAGAAGAAAGTGGGAGTGGCTTTGGGGTTGTCAAAAAGCAGTTGAAAGGAGCCTGTAACCTGGCCAGCCTTCTGGAAGGAACAGCTCCAGGAAGCACTGAAAAGAATCCAGGCTCCGAAATCCAACAAACCTTGGTTCCAATGCAGGCCCTACCCCTCATTACGCATGTGTCCTTGAGCAAGGCAATTAACCTTTCTGAACACCCATTTTCTCATTTGAAGGATGAGAGTAATAATGGTGACCTCAGAATGGGAGGGGAGGTGAAGATCAGAGATAATATACATTAGGCACTTGCTACAGTTTGTGGCAGTAGGTACAAAATGAAGAGTTATTATTATTTGGAGACACCAGCCAATTAAACACGAGGGTTTTTTCCTATTTGGATAAAATATGCCTTCTATTAAGTACACATTTTCAAAAATTAAGTTCTGGAGTGTGTACATTTTAATGCTACAATGTATTTGCAATCCAACAGAACCATTATAGAACAACTAAAACAGTGGCTTTGGGTTGTCTGGATTAAGCATGGTCTTTTATCTCCATACTCATGTCTTTAGCAGATATCAAAAAGTATTATAGAGAGACTCTTCTGTAGACATACAGGTTTGGGGCACTACTCTGAAATTTGTAAGTTGTCATTTCTTTCTAAAAAATACATGAAAGGACTTTTTGATTCGAGGAATGTTTAGTTCTTACATGAGACAAGTGCCATCTTGAAAGCCCTTCATTTTAAAACATATTTTATGTTGTTTTCCATTGGAAGAAAACTATAGAACTCAAGGTAATCAAAATGGTTTCAAGGGCCAAACAATAGGACATATGGACTCACTATGATGATCATTTATAAGATGGTCCTTGAAGGCTATCAACATTTACTACATTTGACAATTGAAGCTCAAGGAACTCTTCATAAGGATGAAAGAGAATCATACATGTTATTGCAATATTTGGACGTTAAAAATCTAAATATAGTCTAGAGAAATTAGGATAAACTATTACACACACAGATGTTTAAAATTTACCAGTAATGAATTCACATGCCAGAACTTGAGAAAATGAAAGAAGAAACGGCAGTAGAATTCTTTCTTATTTGTAAAAACATCTTCTACACAAGCCAATTTAATACATATGATGCAAATAGCAATGACTCATCCAAGGAAATATTGAAATCCATTAGGATTGCACGTGCGTAATCTGATTCAACAAGTCAGTGTATTTTTCTCAAAAACATAATATCTTTTCTGCATTGTGTGAGATGAAGGTTAGATTACATTTCTTGTCTGTGCAATAATTCCCACATCATAAATTCTGATGAAATTATATCAATATATAAAGCAAATGGATGTCTGACCTACCATCGCTTTCTAGTTCTCAGAGAGAGAGGCTGACATACAAGCAAATCCCCAGCTGCTTGGAGCCATGCTATTACAGCCTGCCTTTGCCTGGGAACTGTTATTAACTGTCTTGACCAGGAGCGGCTGCTAGAGTTTGTGGTTTCTGCTCTGAATATTAAACTTGGGCATACAAGAGTCCTTATTGTGGGGAGCACTTGGAAATGGTAATACAAAATTGCTTTATATTTGCGGGATTTGATTGCTTCAGATGATACTGCCCTAGCTGGTGGGCCTCTCTTGCTGCTTGTATTTCCAGATTATAAATCATTCTTTTGACAGGGTATCTGCCACAACCAGGTCTCAGTTTCCGTGGTATCATTTTTTATATTACAACTGGCAACTACTCTTCTGGGCTGTTCATATAAGTGACACATTTTGCATAATTTATGAGAATGGGGTCAAAATCAAAGCTAATAAAAGCCTCCCCAACTTTTCTTGTACATGTCAAGGCATCTCTGGCTTTGCGTTCTAAGAGGACTGGGCCGTGAATAGAGGTTGTTAGATTGTTGTATGGTGTAAGTAGGCACGATGTTTACCAATTACTGAAATTCAATATCTCAAAAGTCAATGTGAAACAAAGCTACACCCACAATTTAGCCAATTGGTTACTGATAGTCAACCTTCAAAAGCAAAATAATATCTCCTTAAAATCTATGTAAGGAGACAAAAGCATTGAATGCCACCTCACACAGAAAAGATAGCTAGAAATGAGTGCCTTGTTTTCCTCTGCTGAAGACATTGAACGAGATGGTCTGCAGGCTTCCTTCCGGTTCTGATGTTTTGGTGAGGCTTAAAAATTCACTGGGGCAGTTAAAGTACAATGAATGCAGATGACAGCAATGACCCTATGCTGAATCCTTGTTGAAAACAAGTTAGGTTCAGATTCAAGATTTAAGAACCTGAAGGAGCCTTTCATTCCTGGAACCTATATACCAGCTCTATAGTAGAACCCCTTCCTAAAGTTATACATTTTAACTCCCAGAAAACAGCTGACTTCCGGTTGTACCTGAGATGCCTTGGTTTTTCTCTATGTGAATTTAGGGGGATATTAATTTGGAGGATTAATACCCAACAAGCATAACGAGATGCAAGTCATAGTGTGAGATGCCTTCCAAATTAGGCTCTTATGAATTTATGAATGAAGGGATCAATAGCTTAAAAGACTGTTTTGAAAGAACCTCAGCCCAGAAATAAGAAGTTCTCAATCACTGTTGTACCCCGCCCCCCAGAGGCCTGGCTTGCTCTGGGTCTCCTTGGTTGCTCTTATGACGTCCCATTAGTCATAAGGTAAAGCAGGAACTGTGAGTGGCCCAAGGCTCATTGTTAGCTGGGAGTGGCTTCCAAATTAACCAAGTTCAGCATTTCCTGAGCAGTTAGTTGTCCTTCCCCATCCATCCTCCCCCACCATCCAAAACAGGATTTGTATGTCTTTTCAAATGTAACCGAAACATAATTGTAGTGTAACCAGCGAAATCTGGTACAAAACATCTGTTGGAAACTCAAAGAGATTGTCCTCGAGACAAGCCAGTTTACTGAAGTAGCTTCCATCCACATGGGTTATGTTCTTCTCTATGGTCTGTGCTCTTCAGAGCTCTTTGGGAAATCATGCCTTTCCAAAACATGGAAGATAGAGGTCGACTATGCAGGGGAATTTTTTTAATGGATAATTGCTGAATGCTAAAATTGATTCCTTTGGGAATTTTGCTTAATCATTGGATTTCAGAACTGAGGTGACTTTATAGACGATTGTCATTTTTCAGATGAGAAACTGAGACCCATCAGAGAAAAATGTCTTGCCCAATCACAGCGGCAGCCGCAGAACTGGAACTAGAACCCAAGGGCTCGTATACCCAACGGTGACTTTCAAACTTTCTTGACTATGAACCACTGTACGCAACATATTTTCCATTGTAATGCAGTCATGGTTACATCCAAGCAATTGAAGCAAAATTTCAAGAAATAATTCCTACCCTTATTATGTGTGATGTGCTCTGATCCATTCTTTTCCATTCTGTTTCACTTACTTTTTTTTTTAACACTGGTCGTGAACTACTTTTGGTTATAACCTAGGGTTTTAAATCACCGTTCTAGAATACATTTGCTTAAAAATGGCTTCTTGGGGTTTCCCTGGTGGCACAGTGGTTAAGAATCCGCCTGCCAATGCAGGGGACACGGGTTCGAGCCCTGGTCCGGGAAGATCCCACATGCTGCATAGCAACTAAGCCCGTGCGCCACAACTACTGAGCCTGCGCTCTAGAGACCACAAGCCACAACTACTGAGCCCGTGTGCCACAACTACTGAAGCCCGCGCACCTAGAGCCCGTGCTCCGCAACAAGAGAAGCCACCGCAATGAGAAGCCCGCGCACCTCAACAAAGAGTAGCCCCCACTCGCCGCAACTAGAGAAAGCCCTCGAGCAGCAACGAAGACCCAACGCAGCCAAAAATAAATAAATAAATAAATAAATAAATAATTTTTTTAAATGGCTTCTTGGATTTCCTTTAATAAGGACTTTCTACAAATAAGCTCCTGTTCTACCTCCCTGTCCAAGAGACAGAGTAGAAGGAGATTCCTCATCCAAGCCTAGAATTCTGCCGACCTGCTACATTTGACAGAAACAAAATGATCTCCTGCAGTAAGTTATCAGTTTTTCCTTAATAGTAGTGACTGGAAAAGCTTGAATGGCTGGAAAAAGAAAACCCAACTAACACAAGATCCACAAGAGTTCAAAAGCAGCAACTCTGATCAGCAACAACTGAAATGTGAGTTGTTTGAACCATAGGAGGACGCTGCTCTGCAGAGACGCTCATTCAGACTCTTGGCCAAATTTTAGGTCTCTCTCTGCCTGAGAATAAATGGCTTTTGTTAATAACTGTTCCATAAAACTCAGTGCAGAGTTTTGGCTCATTTGGGTGACTGTGGTAAACACCTAAATTCATTAATCCAGTTTCATTAGTTGGGGGAAAGGTAGTTTTTGCTAAGAAACTAAGCCAGGCTGCTAACCTATCAAAGAACGAGGAGAAGAAATCTCCGGAGTGGTTTTTCGATATTTGCTTGCAGGTTTTCCAAGGATGCTCTCGGGTGATCAGCGCCTCCAATCTTCTCTCTAGCAAAGTGCATGAAATCCTAGTTTCAATACGTCCATCGTTTAACATGTGCCGAGTAGTCTTCATTCCTTGCCAGGGTGAAGAACACAGCCAAGGAATCTGAGCAGCAGCAGAAAACTGCAAGGCCCCCGGATGCCAGGAACAGGAAACATGGAAGCATTTCTCAAAAGACAGACATTCAACATGGGCCAACTCCTGGCCCCGGATGATACGCACGCTCCCCATGTGAAGTGGCTGCTCGCCAGGAGTGTGACCACACAACAAGCAGGAACTCCCTTTGTCCACTTCCTCCACGGGAAAGGCATGGACCTGCGTCCCATCGGTCCACAAAATGCTTGATTCCAGCCCCAGGTTCCTCCTTGCAGACTGGGGATGGAACGGCTTAGCTTCTCTTCCTGGAATTCCCATGCCTCCATCCCACGGCAATACGGATCCAGCCAAACCTCGTTGTTCACTCTGCGCTGATTTCTGGCAAAATTCCCATTGCTGAACTCCGTCACTGACAGAGGTTAATGGGTACCATTTAGCCACTCTCGGCGGCATTGGTTTGATCTTCTTGGCTCTGATACTCTTCCTTCTCTTGGCACAAGAAAATTCAGCTTTTGCCCTTTGTCTTGTTATCCAAGAGCCTGAATGCCCATGACAGCCGTGGATGCAGATGCCGCCCCTTCTAAGTCATAGGCAGAGTGGTAGAATTCAGACCAGTGCAAGCCATGTGCACTGAGCTCTCTATTTTTTCCTAAACAGCCAGCTGGCTTGTTGCTGAAACCAAAACCAATCAGAAAAGACACACACGCATATGTGGCTTTTACTGCCTTGCTCTCTCCTCCACCAAGAAAGACAGGAGATACAGTTTCTCACACTTAGTAAGGAAAGATGATTAAATGTGCCCTGAATCCAAAGAATTCTTGACTACCCTGAGTTCTTAAGTTCCTAGAGGTGCATCAGCCTACAAAGTTACATATGAACATGACTTTGGAAGAAAAATGCCAAGGTAAACTTGACTGCCTCTTGGCAGTACAGTCAGTTCCAATTACAAACAATGGGTCACTCTCTCCTTGAGCGCCCAGTGCTTTCTTAGATCCACTCAGAAGGGTCCTGACTCAGCCTCTGAACCCAGAGCAGAGAAGTAGGAAGGAGAGGGGCACACAGAAGTTAGGACCTACGGTCAACGTGGACCGTGGAAATAGTGTAAAGGCCTATTACTCTTGAAGATGCCTAAAGTCCCCCATAAGTACAGCACTGTATCAGACCTCCCCTGAAGGCACTGGGACTCATCAGCCCATTTAGTACAGGCATTTCTTCCCCAGCACTGGAACAAATCACCACCACTTTGGTGGAACACCAGATGAAGTATTTGGCTTGCATTAAGGAACACAAAATGCAAATCTTTTAACCCAAGACTTAGCCTCAGAGAAGCAAGAAGCTAGAATGTGGGACTGGGACCCACTGAGGACACAGTGTCCCTCTGGCAGATGCCCACGAGTAGAGTGGGGCCAGAACTGCAAAAGCAGGAGGACACCAACATGACTCGATCTCCCTGGGAACGTCCTTCTGGCCGCCCTCCTCTCTCCCGCCTTTTCTCTCCAAGCCCAGAGCTGAATTTGCCCATGTTTGGGAATGAATCTTCATTTCAAATATAGCTGGGAAGGGGGCTCAACTTCCTATTTAGAATTCCTGCCCCTTTCTTCACCAAGAAGATTCTAGAATTACTCCAGAATAATTCTCGTTTCTACCTACATGTACGTTCCAAAGGTTCAAAAAAGTTTGGAGAAGGATATTCTGTTCTGAAATCGAAATTCTGTTCCCTAAGTGCACAGGGAAGAACGGAGAGCTAAGGGGGCTTCCCGGTGCAGCCAGACCTCAGTTTAACACAGCTCTGAAATGGGCATGTAACACCCTCCTCTGTGGGAAGGGTGCAATCAGGTTAATTAATTGGCTTCCTCAGAACAGAAAATGTGTCATCCTCTTCAAAACCCTAGGATGACAGGTGTGAAATGGTGTCATTGTTTCATAAATCACTGCATCAAACATGGGACGCCTATAAACCTGCAACTCGTAATTATCGTAAAAATAGCACACTTAAAACTTCCAGAAGAGTATGTGGCATATTTGATGGAATTGGAACACACATGGTCCTGAGCAAAAAACACTACCTCCAATCCACCTGCTGGGACCAGCCACTACTTCCTCCCCTTGAATTTCTGTAATGCCTTCCCCAGATTCTCCCTGATTCCACCCAGCTTTCTGTGCTATTGTGATTTATAATAAGAAATAAATATTTGGTCTTTGTCCCCATTTCTGTCACAGAGCTCCTAAAACCCTTGGAATTTCCTGAGGAGATCCACAAAGGTGTCTTTTATTATGCTAATGAGGTAACTTTTGGACAGCACCTAAGGACAGGGCACTGGTTGCCAGGGGAACCAACCAAGTGATTAGAGGGTTGGAACTTTCAGTCCCACCCCAAAACCTCCTGGGAGGGGAGTGGGGCTGGAGGTTAAATCAATCACCAATGATTTAGTCAATCATGCCTAATTCCAGTGGGGAAAAAAATGCAGCTGACTTGGGACAGAAATTCACCCTACTGCAATTCTCAGTGGCAATGGGGGTGAAGTCCTTTACAGGTCTGTAATTCCTTATCTGAAATTTGTAGGTCCAAAATGTTTCAGATTTTACAGCTTTTCATAGTTTAAAATGGTAATGTGATTCATACACTGTATATTACATAACATCATCACTGGGTCTGAAGCCATATTCTAAAATTAAAGACATGAACATTTCTGCAAAAAAAAGTATGGATATTCATAATAAATGGAACATATAAAAATTATAAACAGCTCTAGGTCAGACCAGGTCAGCTTTTGCTATCAAATGAATTCAGGCCAGGTTTGAATCTGCCCCAAATGAGTTGGAAAATCTTTCGATTTTCAGAGTCATTTGGATTTCTGATTGACGATAAGTAGGGTAACCAGGTAGTTTATTGTCCAAACTTCACTTCTGAGAGTAAAGGGAATGCTATTAGGAATTGCACAGGACAGGAATGCTGAGCATATGCAGTGTGGAAGTTTCAGTTTGCAATCTCTGCAACCCTTTCACAATTACAGTCAGAGCAAACTAAGACAGCAAAAGCAAAACTCATGAATAATATCTACCACAAAAACTAAGTGGTGGATATCCCCATAAACTCCAAAAAGCAATTAAATATTTAAGAGCTACAAGATCTATGTATTTATCATCTGTGTAGGAGGAAGCAAAAGGAAGCTAGGGGACACTGAATGGACTTGAGAACAGGAGAATCCCCCAAATCCCCAATAAGTTCATACTAGAAATGTGGCATGTCAGTCTGAAAACAACAATTGAAACTGAGAGATTTTTGCACAATCCAGTTCTCAGGTGAGTGCAAAGGCTTATGAAAATATCATAAGGGACTGCAGTAGTCTGGGCCCTATGAACTCGCAAAGAAACAAACCAAAGTTTCCTTCCAGGATAAATCTCTTCTCTGGGAGTATAATCCAGAGAAGGACAGGGACAGCAAAGAAAAAAGTAAGATCAAGATAAAACTGTGGGGGCTTCCCTGGGGGCGCAGTGGTTGAGAATCTGCCTGCCAATGCAGGGAACACGGGTTCGAGCCCGGTCTGGGAAGATCCCACATGCCGCGGAGCGACTAGGCCCGTGAACCACAACTACTGAGCCTGCGCATCTGAAGCCTGTGCTCCGCAACAAGAGAGGCCGCGATAGCGAGAGGCCCGCGCACCGCGATGAAGAGTGGCCCCCACTTGCCGCAACTAGAGAAAGCCCTCGCACAGAAATGAAGACCCAACACAGCCATAAATAAATAAACAAATAAATAAATAAATAAAATTTAAAAAAAAAAGATAAAACTGTGGGTAGGCAATGAAGGGGGCAGCTTTCCAAAGTATGAAGCCATATTTTGTATCACTCCATAGAAAAAAACAAGAGAGCTCTAGAGTTAGAAAAAAATGTTCTAACTCCCCCTCACCTAAAAGTAAAGGAAAACTCATTTTACATGATAATAACCAACAAAATATGATTGCAGTTGAATCCTATACAAAGTTATCATTTTTTAAAAAGAGAATAAGTAGGATGTCAGAAAGACATGCCCAGGGACTTCCCTGGTGGTCCAGTAGTAAAGAATCGCCTTCCAATGCAGGGGGATGTAGGTTCGATCCCTGGTCAGGGAACTAAGATCCCGCATGCTGTGGGTCAAATAAGCCCACGCATCACAACTACTGAGCTCATGCACCTCAACAAGAGAGCCTGCGTGTGGCAAACTACAGAGCCCATGTGCTCTGGACCCCACACGCCACAACTACAGAGCCCTGGAGCCCTGAAGCCCTCACGCCACAACCAGAGAGAGAAAACCTACACGCCACAACTAGAGAGAAGACCGCGGGCCACAACAAAGAGCCCATGTGCCACAACGAAGAGCCCGCACACCTCCACGAAGACCCCACATGTTGCAACTAAGACCCAATGCAGCAAAAAAAAAAAGAAAAAGAAAAAGAAGAAAGAAAGACATGCCCAGAAAACACATAAGAAATGCAAGCAATATTTCAAAATGAGCTAAAAGAAGTAAAAAAAGATGATATAAAGTTATGGAAAATATGGAAGAAAATCAAAAGTCAGAATTTTTAAAACTCAGACATGAGGTTATAGGACTCAGGAAAAATTTAGAAATAAAATAATAAATCATTTCATAAATGAAGACCAAGTTGTAGGAAATAAACAAATGAGTAAACATCATATAATGCCTTACAAGATAAAGGCAAAGTGACAAAAAAAATTTAATTAAAAAGAAATCGATAAAAAGGATTCAAAAGAAAATGGCAGATACATGAGATAGGTCAAAAAAAAGAAGAAGGAGAAGCAACATACATATAATAGGAGGTCCCCCTCCCACTCAAAGAAGGAAACCAAGGTTGTAGAGCAGATCAAGTACTGAAAATTAGAATTCAAGAAATGTTTCCTGAAAGTCACTTGAAAATATATATTGAAAGGATATACCATGGACAAGAAAAAGGAAGGAAGGAAGGGAGGGAGGGAGGGAGCTAGGGAAGAGAGAAAGAAAGAAAGAAAGGAAGAAAGAAAGGAAGAAAGGAAGAAAGGAAGGAAGGAAGAAAGAAAGAAAGAAAGAAAGAAAGAAAGAAAGAAAGAAAGAAAGAAAGAAAGAAAGGAGGAAGGGAAAGAGGGAGGAAGGAGGAAAGAAAGAAGGAAAACCCAGAAAGACCAACATTGAAATGTAGTCTTGAAAAATGACTGGACTTTAAGAAAAAGAAAATCTTTGGGGCCAAGTCACTTAGAAAGAAACTAAGATTATCATCAGATCGCTCCATAGCAATGCTTTATGCCAGAAGAAAATGGAATGATATCTTTAACATAATTGAGGGTAAAAAATGTGACTTTATATATTTTTAGCTAGTCAAATTTACATTAAAGTATAAATACTGCAGATAAACTGTTACAAACATGGAAAAACCCAAAGAAGTTTTCTCAGGACCTCTTCCTGAGGAATCTATCAGATAACAAGCTTTATACGATCAAAATGGCAGGAGAGGCATTAACATGAGGACGGGTGACTCAGTATTCTTGGCATGCAAAAATGCAGACACAAATGTTAAGACAAAAGTTTTAAGCAAAAATCCTGTAATCCCCAAACTTGAATTGGAAGTATCAGTATAAACTCATGATGTGCTCTATCTTTAAATTTTTCCTAGCTGTATCCACCGAAAATGCCTAGAAACCATGACCAAATGACAGGAAGGCGCAACCCAGTGTCCAGATTGTGATTTCTAAATACTATGCCCTATTAAAAGGAAACAGGGCTTCTTGGAGCAATAGCTGATACTGGTACTGGAGCAGGAAGTGTACAAGGTGAACCTGGAACCTCTTGTTATACGAGAAGCAAGGATGTTATCAAAGACTACTGGGGGGCTTCCCTGGTGGCGCAGTGGTTGAGAATCTGCCTGCCAATGCAGGGGACACGGGTTCGAGCCCTGGTCTGGGAAGATCCCATATGCCGCGGAGCAGCTGGGCCCGTGAGCCACAATAACTGAGCCTGCGCGTCTGGAGCCTGTGCTCCGCAACAAGAGAGACCGCGATAGCGAGAGGCCCGCGCACCGCGATGAAGAGTGGCCCCCGCTTGCCACAACTAGAGGAAGCCCTCGCACAGAAACGAAGACCCAACACAGCCATAAATTAATTAATTAATTAATTAATTAATTAATTAAAGAAAAAAAAAAGACTACTGGGATCTTGTCAAAGAACTCAAGAGCCAACTTGAAGAAGTTCCCACTGGACAAACATAGGACAATTTGAGCATCATTAAGATAATAACCATAATGAATTGAAACACATAAAATATACTTAAATGCATGAACTAATAATGATATAAAAATAATCAATTGAAGGAAAAAGGGAAACTATAGATGGAAAGAGACTTAATAGGCTTATCAAAATACTGCAATGCGTGTGATTAGTTGAATCCCAGTTCAAACAAACAAAAACTGGGGGAAAAAAAGTAGAAATGTTATCATTGACTTGATACTTGACTGTATTAGGGAATTACAGTTCTTTATTTTAGGTATGATGATGGTGTTTTGGTTAGGCCTTTTTTTAAGTTCTTATCTTTTATAATTATGATGACTGGAATGTGTTTAAAAATAGTACAGGAGAGGAAATGAGGATGCATGGAGCTTTAGTATTCTGTTCTGCATATTTTTGTATATTTTGCAAGTTTTCCATAAGAAAAGCTTCTTTAAAATTTTACATCAGGATTGCAGACATAAATTGGGACTGTCCCAGGCAAATGGTCCAAACATGGTTACAGGGGCCCAGAGATGTAGGTGACAGACCTGTCAAACACCCCAAAAAGTGTCCAGTATGATTATATTCTGACCATTTAGCATTTTTTACACCTTTAGCTAATCTATTTTTATTTTCATTTTTACCTGCATCAATCCACGTTCAATTTGTGTAACAATAATTTCTTATTTGAGAAATTCTGCCGTGTGATTTTTTTTTTTTAATCTAGCTCAGTTTCTCCAAAAGAGCCTCTAGCAAACAGGCCACTAAAATTTGGCAGCTTTACTGTTGAATGCATTCAATTATCATTTTTTAAGTCTAGCACCACATTCCTTTAATGATTTAGGACCTTGCAAGATTTTAAACGTCTCTCAAAGCTTTCATTGTAAATTGTGTTAAACATCAAAGGAGGTAAGTGATGCCCAGATGCTGTTTACCTCCTGTGAAATTCTTCGCACTAAATAGGACGGGTAGCCCTCAACGGATTCAGAATTAGAGCTGGGTAGAAAGGAATAACCTTCATTTTTTGATGCTAATCCAAAGCCTCGCACTGAGTATGAAAAACCACATTAGAAAATCTTTTTAAAATCGACCTTCTGCATTGATTCCCCTACTTTTATTTCCAGTCCCATCAAGAAACACAGTGACAATTCCCATGTCCATGGGGGCAAAGAGGTCCCTCGAGGCTGCAGCTGACTTAGGGTTAGTACTACTGGGTTTCATTTGCTTAAATGGGACCTCTAAGCCAGAACCCTAGGAAAGTCCTCCTTATTCTTGATGCACTGTCTTAAAACAAAAACCAAACAACAGTATCTAGACATCCCTGCTCTTTTCTCTGCCGCGTCCTGCTGGGGGGATGTTGTTCCTTTGCCAGGTGCCGTTCCTGACGCCTCCACTCACATCCTTTCATACTGTTGCGAGGAGGGCTTATTCTAAGGATACACTCCTTATGTTTCCAGCCCAGATTTTTTTTTTTTTTTTTGGCTGCGCCACGCTGCTTGCAGGATCTTAGTTCCCTGACCAGGGATTGAAACCACGCCTTCGGCAGTGAAAGCGCGGAGCCCTAACCACTGGACCACCAGGCCAGATTTTTAAAGGAAAAAACAAAATAGCAATTTCTGCTTACCCCCATCCACACCATCATGGCAGCTTTTCAAACTTTTAATAGCTCTGTGTCTCTCTGGATCTCTGGTTATTTTGTGACATGAAATGCTAGTATTGGCCACCTAAGTCTGGAAGCTTTCGGTGGGAAATTTCTCAACTGCATCGTTGCAGAGAAATCCCCACCCCTCTCCCCTACTGAAAGATGGAGAGTGTTTATTCCCTACCCAGTAGACACCCGTCCCCAGATGTTTATCAACCACGCTCCAGCAGACTTTTAGGCACGGGGGACACCACTGTGCGGCCAAAGGCCTCCTCCGTTCTTTTTTTCTAAAAGACTTTGTTCGATGCAGATTAATCGGCAGTGTTGAAGTTTCCCTGGGTCCCCCTCTCTGCAACCATGGGGCCGGATATCATGGGGGTAAGAGCCTGGGCTCCGGAGCCAGGATGCCTGCATTTGACCTCTGGCTTTGTGACCTCAAACAAGTCACTTAGACCTACTGTGCGTCAGTTGACTCATCTGTAGTATGGGCTACTAAGGTTCCTACCTCTGAGGGTTGTAAGAATTCATCAATACACATATCGGGGTCAAGAACAGTGATGAATTCTCCATGCACATTAGCTGTGTATTACAACTGCAGAAGGCACAGCTGATAAAAGCCTCCTAGGCTGATAAAAGCCTCCCTCTCTTCTCTTCTGCCCTTTGCTGCCCCAGCCCTTCTTTTTTTTTTTTTTAAATGGGAATTATTTATTTATTTATGGCTGTGTTGGGTCTTCATTTCTGTGCGAGGGCTTTCTCTAGTTGCGGCAAGTGGGGACCACTTTTCATCATGGTGCGCGGGCCTCTCACTATCGCGGCCTCTCTTATTGCGGAGCACAGGCTCCAGACGCGCAGGCTCAGTAGTTGTGGCTCACGGGCCTAGTTGCTCTGCGGCATGTGGGATCTTCCCGGACCAGGGCTCGAACCCGTGTCCCCTGCATTGGCAGGCAGACTCTCAACCACTGCGCCACCAGGGAAGCCCCCCGCCCTTCTATTATCATCCTCGTCAGCTTCTCCCACCTTCTCTCCTAGCCTACAATTTTCTTATACTTCCAAATCATTCTCTTCCATCCCCCCCCCCACCAAAAGCATGAACTCTAATATCCTAACCTACTTGTTATAAAGGATGTCCGTCAAGCGTAACAACTTGACAGTGTTTCACGGGCAAAGACAAACACGACAGCATGAGAATTTTTTAGCTCTCCTCCTCTCTCTTAAGGAGCAGAGAGGAAGCTAAGGGCACAAGGACTTCCCTGCCTCAGGGAGGCTCAGAGCTTCACCTGGAGAAAAGAAAGGGTCCAGGAGGCTGGGAGAGGGACCCCAGGGGAGCAGAGGGGTGGCAAGAAACTGGTATGGGCTGGAGTTTGTGGGGGAAAACGGAGAAAGATGATTTGGGGCACTTTGGGGAGAAAGATGAATAAAAAAGTTATTTAGGAAGTTTAGCTGCACTGCGCCTACAATCTTCCCTCTGCTACCTGAGGGCAAGAAAGAGTCCTGTAGGGACGTACAAATTATCCTTAAGGCTTCTGGAGTCTGATTTGAGTTCCTTTTGGATCCTGTGAGCAGGAAGGCCCAAATTTATTCGGTTTCCAATTGCAACAGCAGCTAGCATTTACTGAGTACCGACCAGACCCCAGGTGCCACACTGGAGCCCCACACGCAGTGTCTCCAATTCTCACAGCAACTCTGCAAGGCCGGTGGGATTATTCCTTCTTTCCTGGAACTTAGTTCCAACAAAGACAAATAACTTCATCAGGCCGATGAGAGGCAGAGTTGGGACGGGAACCCAAATCTATCTGATTCCAATGCCTGGAATCTTTCCACCATTCCAGTGAATCTGAACACAAGCTTTTAGAGGGCAGGTTTAAAATTTCCTGTCGTATTATTATTATCACTCTTGCAAATTTCAGTGACGTGCCTAATGTAATACCATGTGCATGCGCCAGTGGCTTGTCTTTAGCTCCTTTGAATTAAGATACCATTTTGGAGTTCATAGATGCTTCTGATCAGACAGTTATTAGTTTCATATCAAAACTGCACATCCACGTGTCAAAAATGAGACTCAAGGAAACTGACCATTTTTCAAATATTATTGTGTGTGTACAAACTGGCAGAGAAAGAAAGACTCTAAGGAGGCTGTTTAAGATTTTAGTGCAGCTACTTAAAAATAAGTACATAATGTTGTTTGAGTTCTGAGACGCCTAAAAGAATTGTAAACAAATCATGCAGCTAGTCCTTTACAGCGCGCTACCTGGGAAAAACGTTGTTTGTTCACAGCAAATATGTAACCACAAAACACATTAAAATGCAGAAAAATCATCTGACCAAACAAAATAATGATAAATCAGCTCGAAACTTGTTGCCATTACAGGATATTAAATATGCTCATCTAGGGAAGAATGTGCGTTAGTCACCTATTTAATCGTGCACATAATTAAAGCGGTTGCCCGCACTATGATTTATAGGTTGGATCTTCTAATTACTTAGCTGTAGCAATTAGGATTTTCTTTGTATTACACTTCTTCAGGCCAAAGATGCCTTCTATCGCTCGGGCCAGATTTAGGAGGGCAAATCCTGGCTTCTGTCCCATCCCCTGGAACTCCTGCCCTTGTTGAAGTTGTTCCCAACTGGGGCTCTTAAAGGAAAGTCTGATGCTGTTGGGAGGAGAGGAGAGGAAAGTCACTGTGATGGCTGAACCATGGGTCTCTCCTTGAAAGACCCGTTTGCTTTGGAATCTTGTCTCAGCTTCAGGAGGCCCACTGCCTTGGAAACTCGGGGTCCTGTCTTCATCTAATACAGTAACTTCCAGACATTTCCTTACTAGAGAAAGATCAAAAGAGCCAGGAGTTGAAGAGAAATGTATATAACACTCTTCAGACCTTCATTATTCCATAAAGTTTTGTTTAAAGCTTTAGGAGGCAGCGCAGTAGGATCAGGAAAGGGGAGTCCATCTATTATTTATCTAATGTGTTCCATGTGCCAGGAATTCTGCTCTACATGCAGGGGTTACAAGCACAGGCTCTGGAGTCAAAAGGCCTGAGTTCAAATCATGGCTCAGATAATTACTAGCTGTGTGGCACTGGGAGACTTATTTATCCTCTCTGAGCTTCAGTTTTCTTATCTATAAAATGGAGCTAAGAGTACTTACTTCAAAGAGTTTTGAAGATTAAATGAGATAAACCTTTAAAGCAACCACTTGCATAGATCCCAGCACATCATAAGCACTTACTGCATGCATTATTCTTAGTGTATTCAATATTTCCAACCCTATGAATCATTCATTCTCTTTTTTCATTCATGCAGCAAATATGAGTGCCTATTAACAGACCCAGAAGGCCATGTTCTTTTCATTACCCTTCCTTTCCCTCCCAGGACATAAACCTTAAACTCCTGGGCACAGGAAAGTCATTTATTATGTTGAATGAGAAAAATTCAACTTTTTGAAGTGTCAAAGGCTTTGGATTTAAGCTAGTGTAAATCAATTTTCAGATATCACAGAACTCTGGAGAACACACACAACCAGGACGCCAGCACAGAGCTGAGCCATGTGGCTGGAGCTCTAGCATCAAAGCAGCATGTTGGATTTCACTGTGATGGTTAAGTGAAAGCTTGTCGGTGCCTTCCAAAGATTATGCACGAGGGCTAGGGAGAGAGGAGTGACCTTCCCTTCAATTCAGCAAATATTGGTTGGGTTATGCTGGGTGTACAAATCTACGCTGGTACTTGGGACCCAAAGATGACCAGCACCCCATGGTCTCTGATCTCAATGGCCTTGTGGTCCAACAGGGACGTGAATACGCAAACCAGCATTGACCTTACCAGCAAGGTAAGGGTGAGGGAAACCTAGGGAAAGAAGAGCTGACGCTACCTGGTGAAGCATCCCAGAGGAGGGAACACGGGAGCTGAGGTTCCAGCTAGGGTTTACCCTGAAGACAAATATGGAAGAATTTCTTGGGGAACCAATAAGAATTTTTGAACTAAATAACAATCATAATCATCATCATAATCATCTTAAGTACCATGTCTTTAGTCAAATTCAAGATCCATATTAAACATCATTTTTTTTTCATTTAAATGATCTTATCTTCTAGCTGTTCGAATGACTTCCCCAATTTGAAGACATTGCTCCCAAATGAGATTCAGTTAATTAAAGGCAAGACAGTGGCCCCCATGATGTCTCAAATAAAGAAGAACACCTAACAGGCATTCAGCAAGCCATGCTGAACTGAAGGTACACCCCACAGGAGGCTCAGCACCTCTTTCCTTCTACGTAGCTTGAATGGAAAAACTACTTCATCTCTTGGCTTGTTTCCTTTGGCAAACAGAACTATAACATGTGTTATTCTATTTATGAAAAATCAGTACTCTAGAAAAGCATGCTATTTGTGTTGGCAATACAAGTAAAGGTGTACTGGTTGCCACCAAAAAAAATGCCCAGGCCATGAAATATACACCCATCAACTTTCAATTAAATAAACTGGACCCTTTATCAGTAGAAACAAAATACCGTGGTCAGCTAGAAAATAGCCCGGTAGGAAATATTACCCTATTTCATTTGGTGGGACACTGGACTTTGCATTAGGGTGTTTGAGATTCTGATAAGTGGTTGGAGTGGGGTTTTTCCTTTTAAATTTCATTAAACAGCATTTCCTTGTGACAAAAGTCAAAGGTTTGATCTCAACAATTAGGAAGTGAGCTTCTCTTTCACCGTGCTGGGGGAAAAAAAATACTTCAACTGAGATAAGAGCAGCAGGAAACGCCATCTTGAATAGCAGTTGAAAAACATCTCCCTCCCAAAGAACGTTCTAACCTCTCGACATACTGAACATGCCGTAGTCCTAGTGGGAACTAATGAGGACTCATCTTCCTTTTTCCAGGGGAAGCAAGTAGGACTCTCATGCTCATTCTGCCCTCTGGTGGCTGGTTTAATAAAATGCAACGGAAAAGCTACATCGTAAGCAGGAATGACTTTCTTCCTTTTTCATATGATTTCACGTAATTCTTATCTACAATTACAGTGTCCCAAAGCTGCTGTCTTCTGACCTGTAGACGTCAGATTCAGTTTTCTAATTAAACTGGCTGAAACCCTGACTTTTATTTAATTAAACATAGAATGGGTGTTTAAAAATGTGTCTCAACATTCAGGTTTAAGCTAGTTCAGGTGAGCTGCAGATGAATTTTTTTTAATGAATGAATTAACCTGGTGGGTGAAAGCCAGCACACTATATGATCAAGCCCTTGAACTCCTCAAAGATCGGTGTATTTAGTTCATCAGACAACAAGTTCATCTTTTAGTAGATTATTGGCACACTGAGGCTAAAATTCATATGACTAAGAATAACAATAAGCCATTTGAAGAAGAATAAAGAAGCATGACTTGTTTTTTATAAAGATATACTAACTTCATCAGTACTGGCACAAGGATAGACAAAGTTCAGAAACAAATCCACATAGGCATGGAAACTTGATATAGGAGAGAAGGGTATTATAAATCAGAGTAGAAAAGATGCACTCATAATAAATGCTACCGGGAGAATCGGTTACTCTTCTGTGCAAAATAAATTTAGATCACACCTCAAACTAAAGAAAAAATAATACATTTCAGACGTAATATATGTCTGAGTGTGAAAACAAAATAAATAAATAAATAAATTTGAGGAAAAAAATATAGGAGACTGTAAGTGATATACAAAAATACCTAGCCATAAAAAAAACAAAAGCAAAAACAGATGCATACAATTATACTGCATAAAACTTTTGTAAAAGTCACCTTAAAGTTAACAGAGAAGATTAGAAGAAAATATCTGCAGCACATATGACACGATCAATGAAATCTTAGTACCCAGGCTATATAAAGAATTCCTGTAAATCAATTTTTAACAGATAAATACCCAATAGGAAAAAGAAAAATACGTGAACTGGCAATTCACAGAAGAGGAAACCCAAACGACCAATATAATACACAACCTATTAGTAATGAAGGAAATGCAGATCAAAATTTCAATGAGATGGAATTTCACCACCCATCATATTGGACGTTTTTTTTAAAAGCTGGCAATACCAGATCCAGATGTAGACAAGGATGTGGAGAAGGTGTAGATTCTCTACCTTGCTGGTGGAAGTTGAAATTGGCACAATTGCTATTTAATATTTAATAAATAACTGATTAATTATAAATACCCAATTAATATCTGATTGACATTGAATAATAATTGATGAATATCTAATAAGTGTATAATTTACATGCATTAACATCTAAGTAATAGCTAATCGAGCTAGTGACACATATTCTTTACAGCCAAGCTCTTCTGGATCTAATGAATTTTTGCACATATGCACCAGGAGTTGGCAGTAATGAGACTGATAGGACATCGTTGCACAATCAACTCCCCGGTACCTCAGAGGTCCCATCATGCTTCTGACAGAAGCATGGGTTTGGGGATCACACAAACCTGGGGGGTCTTATGCCTTGTGACCTCCAGCAATTGTATAATCTCTCTAGACCCCCGCTTCCTCAATTGTCAGTGGGGATAGTAACGTCTCTATCCTTAAAATTATTGGTGAAATGAAATGACAGATCTATAAGGTTTTTTGCACATAGTAGATGCTCAGTAAATGGCTGCTGTTGTTTTCATTATTGTGACTACTGACACTGGGGAGTAATCATTTCTGACTAAGGAGAAATTATCTTTTCTGGTTGGGAAGACAGGTATCAAGAAAGAACGTTCAATGATATATTCTTAGGGCAGTCAGAACATTCCATTGGGAAAATAACCAGAGCTGTGTGAACAGTTTTACCACCCATTAGATGACAAACCAAAGAATCTTATCAACACCAAATTATCATCCTACTGGAGCCATTGCAGACCCCTCTCCTTGGCAGTGGAGACCAGTGGAACATGGTAACTCATCATACTTTCTCACTCATGGACAGGCTTGGTTTCTGATTGTCAATAAGATACCTGCAGAAAGTTTGTGAGGCATCCCATTACTCACCAAGGAAAGAAATACGACATTTACTTTGTTTCGAGGCTCGATCTCTGACCTGGCCCAAGGGAAGACTAAGAATTCAAATGTACCTCATGAAGTTCTTGGGCTGGCACCTGCCCACAGGATTGAAATTTGAGGATGGTAGGCCAGATTCAAAGAAATAAGACTGAAGTCAGAAAAGGACTTTGCTTAAAATGGAGAATGAGGTTTCCCATCATCGAATACATCCCAGTTAAGATGCAGGCCAGTGCAGGGAAAGGCAAGTAAAATTCTTTCGGTCACATTATCTGCAGTAAGCTGAGGCTCTTTTAGAATCAGTTTGCTAAATTAACATAAAACAACCTACGCCATTGTCTTTGTTTTTGCTTGTCTGTAGCTATCCTCAGAGGTCATAGCTCAAACGCTTCTCAGAATTTGAAAGCTACATAGAAATACCATAATGAACTATACTTTACACTCTGTAAAGAATTTTCCCTCTACAAATCACAGATATATTTACATATGAAATGATAATTAGAGGACCTTTCTACCTCTCTTTACCAGAAAGTTTCATCTGGGGAATAAACTGAACCTAATAATATTTTATATGAGATACTTTCTCCAGGTTTCCCAAATGTTCACTATCCCTTTAAAATTATAGGGAAGGCAAATGAGAAATGGAAACGTCAAGCAAAATTGCTCTCAGTTTAGCTTTCATTAGGAATTAATCATCAGCTGTGATTGCCTTGGGTGCTAAGGCATATAAATTCCAGAACTTTGTCCTTGAAGCGAAGTCATTTTTCTTCCACAAAACCTAAATGCATATTTTCCCTTCAGGCAAGGTTCAGACACAAGGTTATCCCAGTGGAGGATCGATGCCCAAGGTATCCATCCCTCTACAAACAAAGACACCCTTCTGCACCACTGGTCATTGTTTCTGAAATACACTTCCGGACAGTTGGTGGAGTAGATTGTAAGAGCAGATTGACAAAAAGAATGTAGAATTTTACACCACATGCCAACTCTAACGGAAATGTTTGACAAGCAAAGAAATCAGTACCAAGTTAAATAACTTTACATATATGTAAATTGGCTGGAAACGTGCCTGTCAGCCGTCGCTTTCTGTACCAGAGGCCTGAATGCTGAAAGGTACTCAGAGCCGTAGACAAGACCAGGCGCCACAAAACAAATCCACTTCTCCCACAGCAACCAGTACGCACAATCCCCAGGAACCCGGGCAGTGCCAACCTCCGCTGCTCCCTGGTCAGACTGCAGGCACTCTTCACCAGTGACCTGTTCATGGGTTTATACTCCAGTCATATATGCAAGCACATAGATATGGTACCCGCCATGAGATGCTTTGGCTTCAGAAGGAAGGGGGTGCTCAGGATATCACCGGAACTTACCTTCCATATGTTCATTCTTCACACATCCCTCTTTCTTGCCAGGTGAAAGTACTCACCTGCTCTCTCACCTACTGGCTCCAGGCTGCCCACACTCAACCTGACATCCTGCCCCAGGGAGCACGTTAGGGGCGCCTAGTGGTGTCGAATCAGGTTCATCATTCCATCTGGTTACCCACGCCTGTCCTGTCTTCCCGACTCTTCTGAATTCTGCCTGCTCTCCTGCCCAGCAGTTGCCTGTGGGCTCCTTAATTCTGCTGCCTCCAAACTGTGAGCACCTGTCGTCTGCAAAACTCTCTTGCTCTCCCTCTTGGCATGTTCGCAGTCCTTTCCTGTGGCATGGGTTGAGTTTTCTGGAAGCTGATGTGTGATGGAGTTTGGGCTGCAAGATGTTTATTGGGATCAACACCTGTGAAAGGAAAGGGAGGAATTAGGATTGGGCCGGAGGGTAAGTCACGCAGGCCTAACACACTCTACCAAGACGGCAGGAGCTCTGGAAGGAATATTGACCCTTAGAGTCATCCTGTATTGAGGCAAAATGGCTGGGCCGTTATACACCTGCCTTCCCCAAGGAAGGGTGGGATCCCGGGCAAGGCACTGTCTCGGCTGAGGGAGCCCTGGAGATGTTCACACATGGAGACTGTCTTCTGACCCCACTCCCTGTGGCTGGGCAGCAAATCCTTCCTCAAGGTGGGTCTGGGTGGCATATCTTCACGTCTGGGACATCTGTCGCCTTCAGTGCAGACCCCTCCTGGCCTTGACCTCACAAGTCTGCCTGCCCAGGGCTCTGACCCATCTGTTCTTTGTCTGCAGACTCTCTTTGGCTTCTAGCACAGAAGCTTTGTCTTACAGTTCAATCCTTAGAACTTAGGATTGTCATGTTATCACCTGGAGACATGTTCAGAGATGCCCTTTGTGGCCATGGAGACTGGAAAGCTCTGTTGTCAATTCCAGCGCCCCTTGATGTGGTCCCTCCCCAGCCCAAGCCTCACCCCATTCCCTCACTCCCCTGCCCAGTCCTGCCTTCACCAAGGGTCTGGCTGCTTGTTGGTATTCCCAAAGAACTTCCAGTGGAGAAAAGGAGATTAGAGGAGAGAGGAGAGAGATTGTTTCCATGCCAAGATGGACTCACCCACACGTACAGCCTCAACCCCAAGGCAGACACATTGTGGGGCAAACAGTAAAAGAGAGAATTTGGTTCTATGTGCCAATATCTGCAAGACAGTTTCAACTCCTTGCAAGTGATGCTAAAAGAGATCATTTTATCTGGGAGATTTAGGGGCCTGTGGTTTATTAAAAGCGTTCGAGGCTGTGGAAAATCATTTGAGCAGCCAGTTTCTTGAGTGTTCAGTAAATCCTGATTTTCCTCCAATACCATTCTTATTTCTCAGCCCAAAAACTCACCCCATCTCTTGGAGTCTTTGGCCTGGGAGTCATTTTTTTAACCCCCAGCCAGCCTTTCTCCTTCCCTGTCAGATTGCTGGCCTCTCTTTTCACCATGACTTTGATTATTCCTGCCTTTTGTAGAGACAATTTTCTCAGCCTCAATTTTCCTTGCTTTTCAAAAAACAAACAGCAAACAAACTAAAAAAAAAAAACCCAAAAAACAAAAAACACCTCCACCTGAGAGCCTTCTCTGATTAACACCTCCTAATTCTGATTATGAGTTTACTCTGCATATTTCCAGGATTAGGTTTATATTAAAACCAAATGGCATTGTATAAAATTTCAAAGCATTACCCAAGCTATTATTTTTATTGCATCAGTTCCTTTCTTAAATCAATTAACCAGCAAATAAGGCCAGGGAACATTTTAGTGCCATTAAAGACACTTTAAGTGCTTGTTCTTTGCTTTTTGTAAGTTAGATTTGTTGTAATAAGATTTGACCTGGTGGGTATTTGCATGTGGTTATTTGCTGAACATTTGCGATTGTTCATAGCATGGAATCTGTACGAAATTGGTCTGTTTCAGTCACAATCAAAAGACCCCATCATGATGTAACAAGATTTCCTGTAACCCTAAATGGGTTGTTTAAAAATGCTATCCCTCATTAGGGACCCTTAGGGCAAAACGGTGCCAGTGTGTTTGAAATATTTGTCCCTCATCTGTGTACGGACTTCTTAACCATATAGCAAGTACCTCGTGGCAATGGCCATGTTTTCCATAGACACTTAGAAGCATCAATGAGCTTTCCCTGGACATTTACGCCACGCCAAGCCCTGTGCCAGGGGCTTGTGTGAACTAATTTAATCCTTTCAGTGACCCTCGGAGAAAACTAAGATGAATGAGGTTTGGAAATCTGTCCAAGGTCCACAGGTGATGAGACAGGACAGGAATCTGGATCCAGGTTTTCTTACAAATCCCTACTCCTTTTTCTCCCAGCACTTTGTTACTGCCCACAGTAGGGTTTGCACAGGCCTCTGAAACACAACAACTCAAAGTTGTCTAGCCCCCCGTCCCCCCAGAAGTCGGGGCTTAAAGAAGTTTGGGGAAAGAAACAAGATCGTGCTCTCCTGAAGAACCAGTAATTAAGGGGGTCCCACCCTCCTGAGTAAGAGGGCTGGGTCCAGAAGGGGTATTTTGCAACACGTTGTTGCTTTTCTCTGCATTGTCCGTTGACATTTTCCTGCTCTCTTCCTGCCACACAAATGTCAGGTCACGCTGGATAAAATGAAAGAGCAGTGTCAGAAACACCACTCAGTCTGCCTGGGTCTTGGATTAGAGCGTGCAGGAAATCCCCAGGGATGTGTCTCAGGTGAATCCGGCAAGTAATCGGCACATTGCCTTTCAAAACGCGTTCAATCAGCAGACGGACCTTTGCCTAAGGTGACTATGGCTGAGAAGGACAGGCGTTGATTCACCAGGTTACCTCCGTGGGATCTGCTGTATTTAGTGCCAGGCCAAAACCCTGGTCAGGTTTTTAGTCAGGTTTCCTCTGACTAAAAAATTCTAAGTAAAATAAGAGTAAAGCATGCCTCCCCTTCCTCACACCCCCACCAACGTCTGATGGAATGAAAACTCAGATTGTGGATAAAAATCCAGCTCCTGCCTAATGCATTTCCCTCTCAGAGGAGCCGTGTGGCTTAGCAGCCCTGCTACTACATGGGCAGAAATACAGAGTTTCTCTCTTTTGTCAGTCTGGAGATAAAATCCTATTCTTTGTAATCCCTGAAGAAACAAATCAAATAAACTCGGGCTGAGCTAACCATTTTCAATCCATCAAAGCAATCAAATTCTGTTTACCTGAATCACAATGATTTCTAAAATGTTATTAAAAAGTAAAATGGAGTTTAACTATTCCAAAAAACCGAAAATGATGTGCAAACACAAAAGGGATAAGATTTCTGTAATTATGTAGACATAAAGTCGGGGCCATCATTTGAACCACAATACATTGTAGCTATGGCATGTAAAGATAAAGAGCCCTTTGTCTAACACGGCCGCTGCTACTGATGCATAAACATAATTAACGTAAGAAGTCTTCAAAGAGGTGACTATTCATTTAGTTAGGTTTTTTTGCTCTTTAGGGCAAACAATGGTTTTATAATTTAATAAACCAATTAACTGATTATGTCTCACCCAAAATATTTGTATATCGCCTCTTCTATCATCTCAAAAATCCTCATCCCATTTCTTAGCCAGAGAGTGGTATCGTAAATGTGACTAATTAGTGTCTTTGGCAAATGTTTTGCTGGCAGGTTATCTTGCAGCAAATTCTTTGGGAATTTTTGTCTCCATGTGTTTTCACAAACATTCACAACGACAACAGAAAGCCCTTTTTCAGCGTCATTAGAAGTTCAGATACCACGGTATTAGGACCGTTTAGAGGCACTTGGAAAGAAAGAATGACGTGGCCCCGCTTCTTTATCATAATTCTTTCACTCTTCTGTAGGGGGAACGATGCAGTCCTTCAGCGGCGTGGCAGGTGTTATCACCCCCTCCAAATTGCTTCTTCTGTTCAGGCAGGAGTCATTCCGTGGGCTTCAGGTAACTATCGCTGGCTGCATTATAAGGGCGATGCTCACCACATTGCAGCTGATGGATCTGGCAGCATTTCCATTATAACCCTCTATTATCAGGTCGAGAAAACCCGGCTGGGAAAAAAATGCATCCAGGAATAAAATTTGACATCCTTGCAAATGGCAGAAAGTTTCAACCTAGGCACATTCTTTCAGCACTTTGAAATGTGAAATTGTCATGACACGTTTTCAGGAGAAGAAATATACATCAATAAAGGCAGAGAAATGGAGTCATTTAAGAGGATTTGCTGGAACCCTCAGTAAACGATGTTTTTATGATGGGTACAAATGGCGCTCTGGGCTCTAGTGCCCCAAAGCCGCTGACTGTCTCCAGCAGGGATGTGACTTACAAGTGTTGCAAAATGAACCCTATTCTGACCTGCAACCCTTTCAGTAAAGTATCCATTCGTTCATTCACTCCTTTGTAGAACCAAACATTCACAGCCTCCAATCCATCCACCACAAGCTAGAAATGGTCCCTGCCCTCGGGGAGCGTGTCGTCTAGGGAGAATAAGGGCAAATGCAATAAAAATGGGTTGGGTGCAATGAGAGGGGAGGACCATGTCTTGTAAGACCTCATCAGAGGCTCTGAACTCAGACGAAGAGGGTCAGGGAAGCTGCTTTCTGCAGGAGGTGATGCATAAGCTCCCGCGTTATTGAGAGAACAGGAGCTGAAAGTTGAAGAGAAGACCTTGCTCGAAGGGGCAGTGGCGAGAGAAAATGCCCACCTCAGGCCCTAGGAGCCCTTCAGGATGGTAGGAACCTGGACCATAAGGGCCAAGAGCTGGAAGAGGAAGTTAGAGGGTGGTCGGGCTGGACTGTGTGCAGGGCTTGAAGCCATTAAGGAGGAGTTTGAACTTCATCCTGGGACGAATGTGGAGACAGAGAAGGTTTTAATCAGAGGAGTCACGTGATCAGATTTACATTCTGGAAGAACATATAACACTTCCCACAAACCCCTCTCTATTATACCAACAAAAAAATTTTTTAGGTCCTAATGGATTTATGTTCATATGGTTACTACAGCCCCATGATTGATGATTTATTTTCCCTGAGAAAAATAAAACTGAACCGTTTGTACAGTTCTTGCCAAAGCAGCAGTGGGGCACTAAGCTTCTCAGGCTACCATTCACGGATTCGAATGTTCATGCAGGGCACACACCTTCCTTAGAGTCTATGGGAAGGACCCTTCCCTCAAGCTGGAGAGAAACAGATAAGCCAATAAGATCCACATAAACATAAGACCCCTGAGGTCCCATATGATTAAAGGGCAGACAGCAAGTTCTGGAAGTTCATGGGATGGATGGCTTGAACTTGGACTGAGGTGGCCCAAGAAGGTTGATGGAGGTGACATGTTCTGAGATGGGTAGGAGGGGTGACATGAACAGGGGGCAGGGTGGAAATGAACACAGGAGCAGAGAGGAATAGTCAATCTGTCAGCAAGTGGTAATGCCAGCAGGAGAGAGTTGAAATGAATACAAGTGTATCAGATATGAAGCAAAGGATCTGGGCCTCGACTCTGTGGGTGGCTGAATAGGGTGATAGCAGCAGCAGTGGCAGCACCCCAACACCACAGTGGACAATTCTTACAGGGCACTTCTTATCTTCAGGTCCCTGACTCTGGACCCTGTTACTTTCTACCGCACCTCATCGCCTTTCCAGGTACCAAGAGTGCTGGGAGAGCCCGAGAAAAATGCAGACACCGCGGATGCTCTTTGCAAGATAGATCTAAACAGGATTCCAAGGAATAGGAGGAACTTACTATGTCATGGGAGATGCTTCGTAAACTGGCCCCACCGTCTCCAGCTTCACTGGTCCCTCGCTCCCCCCCCCACCGCCCCCCACAAGCCCCAGACATTCTGAAACACTTGTGGTCTCCATCCTGGCTCCACGCCTCTTCGCGCACCCCCCAACCTACCCAGAGCATCTTTCCCGCTAAGACCCAGGCATCACCTTCTCCAGGCAGTCCCACATGCCGACCCCTCCACTCACCCCAGGCTGCCCTCCACTGCCACTGTTGCTGGGAAATGCTCCTTATAGAGCTTTGTTTACTTCTTCTAGTCAACCTCTAGTCTGGGAATTCTTTTGGTTAAGCACAGTGATTAAGAGCTTGATCTCTGGTGGGAATCCCCAAGACCTCCCAGGACAGCACCAGAATATAGCAGAAACTCGATTAACGTTTGACAAATATAAGACTGGACGCGTGAACTCGGCAGGTGGGGGGATCCCATCATATCAATCTGCCAACTCCAGAGAGCCCTCTAAGCACGCATCCTAAAAGCCTACGTATTCAGGGAATTGCATTTTTCAAGCTCCAGAAACTGACAGTGGTTCCCCGAAGAGTTTTTACTTGGAGGGTGCCGCTATTTAAAACACGCCTTTTGGCTGTATCCACACTACCCCCTAAACAACCATTCAATGCAGACACAGTTCAAAAAAAAGTTAATTCAGAGGGGGAAAACGTCAACTCAGGGGTTGTTTGATTTTCTGGCTTTCCAGCTCAATCACAAAGGTCACTCTTAGAGCCCTGGGTAAATATAGCCTGGGTCTGAGTGTCTTGAGTCATGTGACAATGTTATCTCATTAATCCCTACAAAGTCCTAAGGGTAAGATGACAAGTATTACTGAGGGCCTAGACTAGCGATTCTCAAATTTCAGGGTGCATCGGAATCACCTGGAAAACTTCTTCAAACACAACCTCTGGGCCCCCCCATCTGGAGTTTCTGATTTGGTATGTCTAGGACGCAGCTCACAAATGCACGTTTCTAACAACATGATGCTGATACCTGTGGTCAGGGACCACATTTTGAGAACCCCTGCCCTAGACTATGGATGATGACCTTGCATAAGCTCTCATCTATCAGCTTTCAGACACTTGGTGCCAGACTGACTGACTTCAGCTTAGCAAGTGCCCAGGTAGTGAAATCAGTGTGCTTACCTGGCCCAGTTGCTTCTCCTGTAGTTCAAGAAGGGAGTGGCAACTTGCCAGCTCCAATCAGGTCACGAGGATGGAGAAGCCAGGGTCAGGGGTATTATTTTTTCAAACAAGAATCCCTGATATCAACTGCGTGCAAATTACTCTAGCTCTCTCTCTGAGATGTTCACCGTAGGGATTTGAAGAGGAGGTCAAAACAAAATTGAGTTCTGATGCAGATTTCACAAGAATGGGTTTTCAAATCAAATCAGATGAAACCTCTAGGTGCATGGGACTGCTCTACCCCTACCCAAATGTGACCTCTCCTATTGAGATGGGGGAAAACGCTTGAAAAACCTCTTCGACATCAAATAGCAACCTAAGAGCATTTTCTGGTGATTTAAACGTAAACGAATCAGAAACATCTGGATTAAATTTTGCTCAAATTCTACACAATCTAAACAATTAAGGTGGGGGAGGAAGCACTTGGCAAACTGTGCCTGGGGTTTAATCAAGCCTGAAGCATTTGAAAATTGGTCCGAGGTGCTGATGAGCTCTGAGCGAAGCCCTACGGCCCAGCCCTGGAGTTGCCATTCTGAAGGCTCAAAAGTAACACAGGGGGCTTCCCTGGTGGTGCAGTGGTTGAGAATCCGCCTGCCAATGCAGGGGACACGGGTTCGAGCCCTGGTCTGGGAGGATCCCACATGCCGCGGAGCAGTTGGGCCCATGAGCCACAACTACTGAGCCTGCGCGTCTGGAGCCTGTGCTCCGCAGCAAGAGAGGCCACGATAGTGAGAGGCCTGCGCACCGCGATGAAGAGTGACCCCCGCTCGCCGCAACGAGAGGGGGCCCTCGCATAGGAACGAAGACCCAACACAGCCATAAATAAATAAATAAATAAATAAAAATTAAAAAAAAAAAAGAGTCGCTGAGCTGGGCTGTGAGTCCCATTTGGCAGCCACTTCTGGTTCAAATCTATGTTATCCCATAGTCCATGGTCTTAAAAAAAAAAAAAGTAACACAGCCATCCATCAGCTTCCCCCCTCCCAGGACTCTGTGCGGGGCCTCCCTTCCATCCATTCTCATCATGACACCATTTGGACGGTTCATTCACAATGTGAAGCTCTGGACAAATCTGGATGCCTGATGACCAGGGGCAAATGGGAATGTGAAAGGCACTGTGAGTGGTTAAGAGTCTGGTGGTGCCTGTCAGGATAATGAACACTGGCTGCTGCGGCGGCGGAGCCCTGGAATCTCAGTGGCTTCATACCACGAAGTGTATTTCTTCCTCATGCCATCTGGGTCGGATAACTCTGCAAGACGTCTCTCCTCTAGCCACTCAGGAATCCGGGCTGCTCCCATCTCCCCACCCTGCCATGTATCACGCTAAGTGTATCCCCATGGCTGTTGCTGAGGGAAGGGAAGGATGGAAGGTGGGAAGGATGGAAAGCCTAGCTTCGAATCTCAAGACCTGTCCTGGGAGAGCTGTACCACATTCTGCAAGACCCTTGACCTCTTAAGTGTCAACTTGGTTTCTTCCTCCGTAAAGCGGAATTCATCACAGCACCCACCTCATGGGGCTCATGGGAGAATCAAATGAAGTTATTCAAAGTGTGGTCTGCTGGCCAGTATCACGGGCATCATCTGAGAACCTGTTAGAAATGTGGACCCTCAGGCTCCACCCCAGACTTACTGAATCAGAATCTGCATTTTAACGAGCTCCCTGGGTGATGTGAGTTTGCAAAGTTTCGGAAGCAATGCACCAAAGCACCCAGTACAGAGTAAATGCTCAGAGAACATTAGCTGCTACTATTATCATCTAAACGCCAGCTGCCTTTCCAGGCTTAAAAACCACCAAGTCAATTAGCCCCTCACCTGCTCACAATCAGCAGCGACATCAGTGGAGATTATCGGGTTTAGGGGACTGGCTTCTCCTCCTGTGAACAGTGACCCTTCCTCCCGATGTCCTTTCATGAAAGGGTGGAGACGGGGGCCTTTATTTTAACTGACAAATCAAAGCAAGTCAAGACTAAAACTGCAATCATTTTATCCTCATTATCCCAAGGAATTTCAGCCCATGTGGCACACTGCCCTCATCATTACACACTGATCACAGACCCTGTGTGTTACCTGGGATCAACCCAGAGACATAAAAGGTAAGGAACGGACCCAGATTTTTAGACAGGCTGTCACGGAAAATTTCCTTCCTGGGGGTGCTGGGGAGGGGAGGATTAGGACCAATGTCAAGTAAATCATTTCCCACCCACCTCCTGGTAAAACACATTTCCATGGCTAGCCTGGCTTTCCAAAACAAGTCCTGTCCAGCTCACTTAGTTGATGGCGCTTGCTTTCAGGGATGTTGAGGGATTCTTTTGGCCAGCTGCCTGCCTGCCTAATTTCCGTGATTACACCAACTCATCATCCAGAAAGTGCCCTCTGCAAAATGACAAAACTCATATCAGGTATCTCTCCTCTGCCCCTTCCCCTGCTCCCTCCTCCCTCCGCAAAGCCCCCCATCTGCAACACAGGACACTTGAGTTTGGTCTCTGGTAATGGATCACACAACTTCGGAATCTCAGTTTCCTCTCTCAGCTCTGTGTCACCTCAACCACACTGATCACTACGAAGCCCAGCAACATTCACAGCAGCTTGCAGGCTGCCTCTTCTTTCCCTCCCTCTGCCTCTCTTCTCCCTCTCCCTTCTCTTACACACACACACACTTACACACACACACACACACACACACACACACGCAAAATACTCAGAACATTAAAGAAAGCTGTTAAGCTAATCTGGTGCATCTAAATGGGCAATATATATTGAATCCATGCTCCATTGATCATAATTATTGCAGTGCCCTTTATCAAGTAGCCATCTTAAACCATTATTTAGAGATCATTTTGCTTTCCATTACTGTCACTATATTGCAAAATTCGCTGGGAATTGGATGCCTGGTGACAGAGGGGTGTGCACAGTATTAGCTGGGAACCTGCCCATGTCATCCAGGAGTGCTTCCAAATGGACAGACTTCAGCGCCACAGTCAGTGAACTTTTGAAGAGCACCGCACCCCCCCCCCCCCGTCAGCTTTATGGCAGAAAAATAAATCCTGCCCCCTGGTCTGATTTTCCACCTTGGCTCTGCAAACAATATCACCATTATTCTTGCCTTGCAATAATCCCCAGTAAAACCCTCAACATACAAAGCCCCCGACTCACACTGGGCATTCTGCAGACGAAGTGCAGTCACTGAAAAGTGCCTGAATAAAGGCATCTGGCCTGTGGGAAAGAAAACAAGGGCAGCTTATCTGGAATGCCCCAGCCTCCTAAATGAAAACTTTTATACCAAAACCATGGCTCCCTTTCTTCCCCATCCTAAGGACGCTCCATGGTAGATGAGCTGCTTCATCTCCTGCAAAGCCCTGTTCTGACATCAGTATCGTCTCTTCTCCCTCCAGCCTCTATTGGAGAGACACTCTGCAGAGAATGAGACATCCCAGACTTCCAGACGGGAGGAGCAGAGGCGGTTTAGCATAGTGGTTAAGGCCACTGACTCACCCTTCAGAGCCAAGTTCAAACCCAGACCCAGCCAGCTGCTCCCTGCAGAGCCTCAGGTAATCCATTCACCCTCTGTCAGGCTCCAAAGCTGCTTCTGCGCAAACTGGAATTAAGATGATTATAAACCCCTACCTGTAGGAACCCTCAGTGGATGGGTTCAGATCTGGTGCAGAGCGAGAGCTCGTACAAGTTAGCAGTCATTACTGTTAACGCAGGGCAGTGGTTCACAAATGCTAAACTGCATTCCAATTACCTGGAGGGCTGCTTAAACCAGAGTGTTGGCCCCACCCCCCTAGATCTCTGATTCAGTAGGTCTGGGGTGGGGTGAGGATATACTCTCTGACAAGTTCCCAAGTGATGCTGCTGGTCTGCGGACCATATTTTGACAGCCCCTGCTCTATGGAGTGGAAACTGAAATTACCACCAGGACAGGGGGGTGTGCACATCCTCTGCAGCCCGGGACTGTCCCTTAAAACGAGCACTGAGCAAACTTCACTCCCCTTCTTGGGTCAGTTTCCCACCAGTGAAAACCAGTGAGCAAAGCAGGCCCAAGACTGTCCTTTATCAAAGAGAAAAACATAAGACTTGGGGTCAGACAGACCTGAATCTGCCTCTAGGCTCTACTATTTACTAGCTGTGTGACTTTATTGACTTCCTTACCTTCTCTGAGCTTGTCGTCTCATCTGAAGATTGGAATGATAGTCCCTACTTCATGGAGTTGTTGTTATGGAAATAAAAGTATATGACCTGTAGAAAATACTAATACTGTTGCTGGTATATAATAGATAGTAAATGGTCATTATTAATAATAATGTTAGGTTGGATCACATGAAATTGCTGATATTTGACCATATTTTACCTATAAAATTGAGAGTTTCATATGGATAGCCTAATTGTAATAATGACAGCAATAATCAAAATAATAGCATCCACTGCAGGAAACCTGAGGACATCAGTCAGTTAAATTGCACCATCATTTTAACTACTGTGTTTATCAATCAGATGCCTGATTTACACTCCACCCCCCGAACACACATACACACACAAACTGATTTAGTGGGCTTAGGCATAGTTTTTTGTTTGTTTTTTTAAGAGATCCTCCAAATGATACCAGTGAGTGGCCAGAGTGTGAACCACAGAAATCCATGTTTTGTGCGGGTCCATTGGCATTTCCTGGACAACCAACCTGCTTTCCGTTTGGCAGCTTCTAATTTGCTAAGAGTGGGAAACCAGATAACTTAGCTTTTCTGGTTTGTAGTTTATAGTGTGTGTCTGTTTTTTATTAAAATGACTAATAACATAGTAGATGCTCAACAAATGTTGAACTGAAAATGTGTTAAATAGGGCAATGAGAGCAAAACACATTATCATCTCGATAGATCCTGAAGGACTTTTGATAAAATGTAATGTCCATAACACTTTGTTTTTCCACAATAAACTCTTAGTCAACCAAGAACGTAAGCTAGTAGCAGATACGATGAATGGATGGATGTGTGTATGTGTGTGTATACGTACAAGGGTGTGCATATATGTATACATACACATATATCTATAATTTGTTTTTTCAAACTAACAGCCAGTATCATGATTAACTTTAAAATGGAAGACACTGCCATTAAAAGGAACAAAACAAAGATACCTACTCATTATGACTGTTTAACATTGTTCTAGAAGTACCAACTAATAGAAAATAACATGAAACAGCAGGAATAAAGGCTGGAAACTGCAGACAAAAATTAGTATCACTGTCTACTTGGAAAACCCATGAGGAAATATTAGAACTAATAAGAGGCTTCAATGAGGTTGGTGGTTATAAACTTAGTTTACAGAAATCAACAATGTGTCTATAACCACTTAGAAAAGACATGCTTTATAACAGTCATAAAAATATAATGCCTAAAAGGAACTTATCAAAAAATGACTACAATCTGTATAATAAGAACCATAAACCTCTACTCAGGAATACAAAAGGATATCTGGACGACTGTAGAACACATACCATGTTTCATGATGGAAAGACCTAATATTTAAAGATATTAATACTGACAAATCATGCTATGAATTTAACATAATCCAAGTCAAAATTCCAATACTTCTTTTCAAACCTGACTAAAGGCTATTTGAAGACTGTGGTGTGTGAGAAGAACCAGGAAAAAAATCTGGAAAAAGAAAAATACTAATGAGCGAGCATTTACTACAATGTATTCAAACTCTGATAATCAAAACTGACTCCAAAAGAGACAGATTAATTAAATAGACTAAGAAATTCAGAAGCAGACCCAAACATATAAAAAAAAAGTTTATACATAATAAGGTTAGAATTTCAGACTAAGCAGGAAAGCCAAGACTATTCAATAAAGGATCTAAAAAAGACATTTTACACCAACATAAATTCCACATGGATTAAGCAATTTAATGTAAAAGTACTAACAAAAAGATACATAAATATTTTTATAAAACTTGATGAGAAACTCCTTTGAAAGAATGGCACCAAAATAAAATTTTATGACATTAAAATTTAAAACTTATTCTAAATGGCAAAAAGAGTTATAAGGAAAAAAACAAGATATATTTTCAATGTTTGTGCTATTCAGGGGCTAGTATCCTTACTATTTAAAGATATATTAAATTTCACCAGAAATAACGTGTATAAAAAGTCCAATAGAAATTTGGATAAAGGACATAAACAAGATATTCACAAATGAAGAAACAGTCAATAACCACATACAAATGTTCAATATCACCAGTAGTCAAAGAAATATAAGCTAAAACACAATGGTCTACCTTTTTTACTTATTGCATTATTATCAATTTTAAAAAAGAATAGCCAGAGTTGTCAAAAATGTAAGACAATATATAGGCATTCTCATACATTGTAGGTAGGAACATAAATTAAGGTCTTTTGGAGGGCAATTTGGAAGTACATATCCTAAACCTTAGACCCAGTAAATACATTTCTGGAAGTGCACTGGAGGAAATAATTAAACACGTGCACAAGGACTGTACAAGGATGATCTTTGCAGCCTTACTTATAGTAGCCAAAGATTGGAATATTTGTCACTAAAAATTATGGCAAAAATCCATATGTATTTACATGCACACACAGTCACGGCAGGGCAGGGGTTCTCAAACTTGAGTGTGCATCAGGGTGAGCTGGAGGGCTTGTTAAAAAAAGATTGATGGGGGCTTCCTTGGTGGCGCAGTGGTTGAGAATCTGCCTGCCAATGCAGGGTTCGAGCCCTGGTCTGGGAAGATCCCACATGCCGCGGAGCAACTAGGCCCGTGAGCCACAACTACTGAGCCTGCGCGTCTGGAGCCTGTGCTCCACAACAAGAGAGGCCACGACAGTGAGAGGCCCGCACACCGCGATGAAGAGTGGCCCCCACTCGCCGCAACTAGAGAAAGCCCTTGCACAGAAACGAAGACCCAACACAGCCAAATAAATAAAATAAATTTATAAAAAAAAAAAAAAAAAGATTGATGGCCCTGCCCCCAGAATTTCTCATTCTGCAAACCTGGGATGGGGCTCTAGAATTTGCTTTCTAAGTGCCCAGGTGACTCTGATGCTGATGACCCAGGCATCACACTTTGAGGGCCCCCGTGATAGCACGTTGCTTAGTGAGAAAAGCAAATAACAACAGAGAGGAGGTAGCATGATCCAGTGTCTCTATGTACCTTATATATGCATAGAAAAAAATCCTCAAGGATAAACCTGAAAATGTTAACAATGATTATTTCTAAGTATCAAGATTATGGCTGCTTTTAATTTTTTTATGATCAACATAAATTATTTATATAAATTTAATTAATCGGCCATTTCTCCCTCTAATGAGCGACTTCTATGAAATCCACGTGTGCCTGAGTTCTCCTGAGCTCTCTCTGCCTTGAGACACTTGGAAGACAACACTTCGAGGGTTTTTTACTAGTAATAACTACTTTATTAAGATATAATTCACATCCCATACGATTCAGCCATTTAAAGCATACACTTCAATGGCTTTTAGTACAGTCACAGAGTTGTGCAACCATCACCACAATCAACAGAATATTTTCATCATCCCCCAAAGAAACTCATAACCCCCAGCAAATACTCCTCATTTCCAATCCCCTCCCTCCAGCCCCTGGCAACCACTAATACACTTCCTGTTGCTATGGATTTTCCTATTCTGGACATTTCATATAAATGGAATCATACACTACATGGTCCCTTGTGACTGGCTTCTTTCACGTACATGTTGTATTTATACAAAATTCCTGCCCTTGTAGGGTCATCCCACAATCCACTTTATCTTGCATGCCGGACTCGGCAAAGCACGAGGTTTCAAGATTTATAGACACGGGGCGAAGTGTATGAAGTTTTATACACCCTATGCATCACCACCCCCCCCTCACCCCAGGTAATTTTAACTTGCAGTTGGGTTCTCACCTCTGTTTTGGACTTGATTTTGAGACACAGGTCAACTCCTAATAGACATGATGAAGAGGCAGCGGGAGGGCAGGTCCAGGGTCTGTGACCCCCAAGCAAGCTGCTCGCTCGCTCAGGGTTCCATTCGTCTCCTGGGACCAGACAACACTAGCACCGTGGAGTTGCTGGAGCACTCAGTGAGTTAATGCACGTCCGCTGCTCAGAGCCACGCCTGCTACTGCATAAGTGTTCAGCACATGTTAGCCATTAGCATGATTATAACAGTTAATTGGATTTCAATACCTGGCAAAATTTCTTTGTCATGAAGTTCTGATATGGTCACAGAAGCAGATGTCTGGAATAGATTTAGCAAAATCTTCTCTTATGAAAATATCCTGCCTCCTTCTCCTTAAAGGAAGAGTGGGTTGAGGAGAAGACTGTGGCTGATTCCAACCCAAGTAGTTGCCCCATGCTAAGAAATGAACACCTGGAGAGGGCTTTAGAAAGCAATCAGATCAGGTACAAGGACAGACCATGATCATAATCACAATACCAATAAAAATGAATGTCAAAATCAACTCTTATATTTGTGTTTCTCCCAAAGACATGTCTGTAGTCATTATTCAATTCTCAAGATGCTCCTGGGGGTCCAGTAATGTCTGTGGGCTCCTGACTTGGCATGAGCAGTTCAGAGACCTGGGGAAATGCAGCGATAACTGTATGAGACAAGAAGAAATACGTGGCCAAGCATCCCAGAGCAATGATGAAGCCTTACCGGGTCAGCTTTGCTAACTAATGCTGCAAGTGGGACACAGCAAGGTCAGATGCTCAGAATTTTTCCTATATTATTTAAGGCCGTTTACACATTTATTTGTTTCTTTTCTAACTCAAAAAACTCAGTGCCGTTAACTTTTAAAATTCAGCCTGATCAATAAATAGCTTTAGTGAGCAATGTGTTAGAAGGTGGGCAGAATTTGACTTTTCTGGGCAAGACTATTCTTTTTGGTGAAAACATTCTAGAATGTCTAAAATAGCTTGGAGTCCCTTCCAGGTGGAAGGATAAGGCAGCTCCATTTTCCTAATCCATATGGTGTCACCGAGGAAGGGTGCATGGACGCACCCACCAGCAGCCAGGACGTGTTCTCTGGAGCTGAGTCTGTGTTGTGGCGCCCCTCTGGATCCAGGTTCTCCAGAACCCAGCGCCCTCCATCGTCTCCATCGGACCTCCCAGCTCTGGGGCAGGTTCAGTCTCCGTGTTGTACCAGTCACAGGTGGGAAAGAGAAGTTTCCAGATACTCTTTGCCTCTCCTCTTCCTTCTCTCCCCCCTTTCCCCTCTTATCTTCCTTCTTTTTAATCACCAACAGCACCTACTCTTGCTGTTGAGCAGGTGGTCATAAGTATGCACCCTTATAACACCAACTTGATCTACTTTTTCCCTTTCTTAATCCCCAGAAACTAATAGTTTTAATTACTTTCAATCACTGGTACCTCACAAGTGAAACCCAACAAGTGTTCTGTGAACTAATAAAAACATAAAATCCCAGCACAACATTTAATAAGGCATCAGCAGTGGGGCCATTCAGGGCAGAGGCAAAGAGTTCTCTCAGGCCTCAAGATATCTGAAGATGTTACTGTAATACTATTTAGTAAAGTAAATATTGACCCTTGCTTCCCATACAAAAAAAGCTAACATTATGTTCAGCATTTTTTATATTTTTCAATACGATCTGAAAGATAGAAAGTGATTATTCCCATCATTTAAAAAAAAAAGTTAAAATGATCAGTTTTTACAATTGAAGGACCAAGATACAGTTGTCTGAAAAATGTATACACATTAAACGGTCCATTTTTCAGTGACAATCAGATAACTAGAGTATTACTGCACTTATTTTAACTAATAAAATGCAAATGTGTCATTTCCCTGGAGTCATTACAGGTTCTTGTTGTTAGTGCCTTTCAGAAAATTAAAAAATTTATGAAACTTGGTAATACATAATTAATATTTTAAGACATTTTCCCATTCCACTAAGCTTCTCCTTTGTCAAGTGTGAAACTGACTTAGCCAGTTCCAAAAAAAGATGGCGGTGTATCTTTTCACTCTTGGTGTTGGAAAAATGTTTCTAGGAGCCTTGAGAACAGATAAAATTATATTTACTTATTCAAAACAAGTAAAGTTGAGACGCTAGGCTGTACAAATAATTGCCACCAAGGGTTAGAGAAGATTGCTTGGTGATATCCACTGTTTGTAAATCTAAGGATAGAAAATAAATGAAAGTTTTTAACTATTTTTGGCAGAAGGACTTTGGAAAGCACTGACCACAAAGCATTGCCATGACAGTTAAATTTATTTTATTTTTATTTCCTCAACAAACACTTACATAGTGCTTACCACGTGTCAGTCATTAAGACTACATATTAAATATTAACTAATTTAACTCTCCTAACAACACTTTGATGTTCTATTATCCTCATTTTATAAATGACAAAACGCAGGCACAGAAAAGGTTCTACACTCACTGCCCCATACACGTGAGATAAACACAATGTGTGACTCATGTCTGGAATTTTAAAATGCACATTTCCCTCTAGGTATTACTGACTATTCAAATTGAAAAGTGGATGAGGGACTTCCCTGGTGGTCTGGTGGGTAAGACTCCACACTCCCAATGCAGGGGGCCCGGTTTCAATCCTGCATGCATGCCGCAACTAAGAAGTCCGCATGCCGCAACTAAGAAGTCCGCATGCCGCAACTAATAAGTCCACATGCCGCAACTAAAAAAAGATCCCTCATGCCACAACTAAAGATCCTGCGTGCCACAACTAAGACCCAGAGCAGCCTAAATAAATAAATATTTTTTAAAAAAAGAAAAGTGGATGAATGCAACTTTTGTAGGCTGAGGGGGAATATAGGATATTTCTGATTTACAATGACTTTAGAACCCAGATAGAATCACACAGTTCAGCCTTTCTGCTATTTCTTATTCAAAGGAAATTGAGACATTTCAAAAGATTAGTTGAGTAAACAGATCACTAATTTTATGATATCCTTATTGGGTAAAGGACATCGGTTCTCAAATCTCAGTGACTCTCCAAATATACTTAATTGGTGAAATCTAGACAAAAATACTTACTATTGAAAATCTTTGAACCTGTTGCATTGTTTTTGTCAATATATTGAAGGTATTTTAAGAGTCACAGCTGCTATAAATGGACAAGTTTGCCCAAATAGGGTCCTATAGTAGGTGGCTCAGTGATAATTAACCATCTGCCTCCAAAAGTGCTGTGCATGCAGAATTTCTGCTCTCAGTCTCGACTACAGAAAAATGTAGTCACTAGCACTTGAAATTAATTTACCAACCAATATATGAGTATACTTAAGTATACAAATATACTGTGTACCTGCTACATGGAAGAATTTTTAGCCCAGGGCACAGAAGAAAGGTACAAAGACACAAGGACCTTCAAGAGGCTTGCAGTCTGAGACAGAAGCAAAGACCAAAACATATTCAAAGATAACTAATGGAATGAGTAGGGAAGGATAATAGCAGGGGCAGAAAATAGTCAGTGACGGAGAGGAGAGCAGGGGCCAGACCACAGTGGACAGGGCTGGATGGGACAGGACTGGGCAGGACTGGGCAGAACTGGGACCATGGCTGGCTCCCAGCACTTCTGCAAGATCACACAGGAGGGGTAAGATTCAACTCAGCAAGGAAGAGAGAGGGCAGACAGGGCTGCTCTGTTCATTATCACTCCAGTGCACATTGCCATGAGCCCCTTGGTGTGATTTATGTTTCTTCTATTTAAGCAGACTAATCCAGATGTAATTTTTCTGCCTATAATGCTCTGCTCTTTTGCTGTGTTTTGTGGCTTCGTTTCTCTTTGTGTGCTCTATCCATCTCCTAAGTAGCTGTGTTTACTTTGCTCTCTCACTCCCTTTATGTCTCATGAATAACAAAATTATAGAGACAGATCGAACATGTCTGAAACTCTTCACGTCGTGGTGAACCTGTCCAGTGGACTGTCTCATGGGCATTATCCCTTTATCTTTTCTCCTTTCTCCTTCTTCTCCCCGTGCCTCAAAACATGAATGGTTAATGGGCAGTTGCAAAGGAAATTTTCCTCTCCAAAGAAATGCCACAAGAAAGAGCTCAAAAGAAAGTGTTAATATACATTTCATTGTACACTCTAGGTCTTATGGTGTTTAACGAAGGATCTGGGTTTTCTTTAGTATTCTGAGTGATAATGGGCATATCAGAAATACAGCAGCTGGTGGGGGTAAACTGTCCCAATCTGGGTTGGGGGAGTGCCCTGTATGGTTGGGGGCTTGTCAACATGACACAATGGGGAGTGAGAGGAAGCTGAGGCCAGTATGTAAGTGAAGTGACCCACCTGTAGGGCTGTTTCTCAGAGGCCCAGAAGTGCAATATATGGATATATGGTGTCAGAGGGGCCTGCTCGCAATCAGGGGGTCCATCAAGCAATGGACGTGACAGTAAGAGGCTCCAGGTAGTGGGCTTTCTCATAGGCAGGTCACACCAACATGGTTCAAGAAGATCAGTCCGTATGATGCTCCACGACTGTGGGTGTGGCAGAGGAGACTCAGGCACCTGGGGGAAAGATGCTGGTAAGAGAAAGGTATGGCATCAGTGCCTCCAGCAGTGGACCCAGGTTAAAGGCAAAGCTACAAGCCCACTGGGAATCTGCTCAGTGTGTTTGCAAGATGTTTCCACATTATTGCTCATAGCAGCAATCTGTTCATTTTCACTGCTGTGTAGTATTCCATTGCACATCTAGCACAGTTTCTTGTTGTCAGTGGACATTTGGGTTGTTTCCAGCTTTTGGCTCTTACAAATCAAGTTTCTGTGAACATTCTTGTGGACACAGGCACTCACTTCTGTCATCATGTACCCAGGGCTGGGCTGAGTCACAGTGTAGATGTCCTTTAGCTTTAGTTCCTTGAATACTTTTTTTTAAGACAACATTTTAGAGTGGTTTTAGGTTTACAATAAAACTGAAAGGAAGGTGCAGAGATTTCTCATACATCCCTTCCTGCACACATACCTAACCCCCCCTCATTATCAATACCACTCACCAGAATGGTACGTTTTTTACCAAGGATGAACCAATGTTGATACATCATAATCACCCAAAGTCCGTAAAGTTTACTTTAGGGTTCACTCTTGGTATTGTACAGTCTATAGGTTTAGTCAAATGTATGATGACATGGATACATTATTATATCATACAGAGTATTTTTACTGCCCTAAAAATCCTCTCTGATCTGCCATTTATCCCTCCCCCATCCCACCGCTGAAAACCACTGATCTTTTTATTGTCTCCATAGTTTGGCCTTTTCCAGAATGTCATATAATTGGAATCATACAGTATGTAGTCTTCTCAGATGGGCTACTTTCACTTAGTGATATGCATTTAAGTTTTTTCCATGTCTTTTCATGGCTTGATAGCACGTATCTTTTCAGTGTTGAATAATATTCCAATGTCTGGATGTCCTTGAGAACTTTTAAGAATGATTTCCCTGCCAAACAGTTTAGAAGAGATGAGAAACTAATAATGCTAAGCCAAAAAGAAAGTTCTGAAGCCAGCACAACCTTAGATACTGGCTTAGAGACCAGTCACCTGTCATCGCTACTACATCATGTTGTGCGGGACAGTAAGCATTTCATGAAGGTGATTCCTGTGCTCCGAGCAACTCCGATCAAAAAGGGAAAAATGGGGGCGTGGAAGGAGGGGGTGGACTAAACAAACAAAATGCAGCAACATCGCATGGAGTTTAGACTTTGCATTTCTGCTGTATGACTAGCCCCTGGTCACAGTCAAGCCTTTTCACATTTCCAAGCCTGTTAAGAAAATTAAAATGAGGAATTGACTCCAGACCATTCTACATAATGCTGCTCTTAAGAGAAGAAAATACAATGTCGTGAAGACAATAAAATACAGCAACCTTCCTAAATTAGCCCATGGCTCTCGCCACGGCAGGAGATGGAGAAGGACCAGGATAAAACTCAAATGTGTCATTTCCATGGCTTGTGCCTGCTCTGACTAAGAAATATAGGAGAGAAAATGAAAACTTTCCTTTATCAAGAACTTTTGAATTATCTGTGGATTTCTGTCCTCTGGCCCTATTAATGACAGATAAACTGGAGATAGTGATGCTATATGAATATGAAAAATGACCCAACATCTTGGGCTGACACCAAACATTAAAAAGCTTCATTAAAACCCTTGGAAGGAAGTGTTTGAGGATGGAAAGAGCAGGGAATACTGAGAAAAGTCAGTTCTAAACCCCAGTCCTGTCTAGTTACCCCCAGACGTCCCAACATGGGTGTCCTGCCCCAGTCAACCCTTCCCTGGAAACCAGTCTCGCCACAGGGAACCCACTTGTGTGATGCCTTGAGGCCCCATCAGGAATGCAGGATGGGGACAGGGCCTTTAGCGAACCTGAAGGAAAGATCTTCAAAGGGGCTTTTCAAATTATCTCGGACGTCCAACTGCTCCTGTGTCTAATTTCCTGTAAATGAATTACGGCTACAAGAATTAACCTTTCCTCAGGGAGAAAAACAAATTATAAGAGACTTCATATAGGATTTTTGCTAAGGTGAACAGAGAAGAAAGACAAAGAGAAGAAGGAGGAAAGAAATGATGTTGGTGGGACCGGTGTTACCTGAGACAGGCTTCCATGTGACTCACCGATAGGTGCCGCTCCTCTCAGTGGACATGGCCCCGGGCCAGGGCCCACATTTGGACAAGTGGAGCGGGGTCTGGATTTCAGCCACACACCCCTCCTTTGCTGCATGTCTTGTAAAGTGCACAACCTATACAGCAGCCCTGAATGTTCGCTTTCCTTCCCTCCTTTCTCATTTTTGTAAAACCAAGTATTTTAAAAATTACCTGAAAAAAACAAAACAAAATAAGAAAATGAGACAACATTTGTTTCACTTCCTTTGAAGAACAGAAGAAAAGAAATAACCATTCAAAGGGCATCCTTCCTGGCGCCAGCCGTGAAAGATTAAACAGGCTTCTCCAGTTAGGGCAGTTGGTTGATTCTTTATTAATTCATGACTTAGAGTGGATCAGGGATGTGATTTAGCCAGGGAAACACAGGGCAAAGGGAGGGTCTGGGTCTGGACGAAGCTAACAGAGAAAACTCAGCTCACCCTGCAAATGCCACACACAGTTTTGTTCTTCAAAGGAAGTGAGTGTCAGAAAACTCCGGCAGGGCCATGCAGCCATGCCTCCATTTTTTTTCAATCAAACGGATTCGGATCACGCGATGACGCTGCAGTTGTCTTTCAGACGAGGTTTGTGCCATTTGGACATCATCCAGTAATTCCAGGCGGCCTGAACAAGCTGACCCACTTAAAGGAATTATTGTGGATGCATTTTTTATGGGTTGTCCCATGCCATAAAACTTTATCCATAGAAAAATGTGGGATGGGGGACAAAAAGTTAAAAGGAGGCTCAAACTATTTCCCTGGAAAACGAGAAGCATGGCTATAAAGTAATAAGGCAGATTTTTTTCACATAGTGTCTTAAATCATAGTTAGTGGCATCTTATAGTATCATTTCCTGGAAAAGAAGCTGGTGGACATTGCTTGTGGGAAACCTAAAAGGAACATATTCTTTGTAACCAGATTGTTTCCAAGATGGCTCACTGCCGCTGTTCTTGGCAGGGGCCCTCGGTTCTTCACCATGAGGACCCCACCACAGGACTGCTTGAGTGTCTTCATGACACGTGAGTGATCAAAGGGAGGGGACGGGGAAGCCGCAGTGTCTTCAATGACCTAGTTTCCAAAGTCACACTCTATCATTTCAGCAATATCCTACTGGTTACATAAGTCGTCCCTAGTGGTGTGGGAGACACCACACAGGATGTGAATACCTGGAAGCAGCACCACTGGAGGCCACCTTGGGCGGGAATGGCCGCCATACCTTCTTCTCACCAGATCCAATGAATGTCTGTGCATCCTTCCCTCACCTCTCATGATCCTCCACTGTCCTGGGTCTCCTTCCTTCTCTAGACTCTTCTCTCTCCTGCTTCCAAGGCTCCTCTTCAGTCCATGGCTTCCATAATGGTATTTGCCAAGGTGGGGCTTTCCTGTGAAGGTATACATACATGCCCATATGCAGGGATGACTCCCTAATCTCTATATTTATCCTAGATTTCTCTCAGAAGCTCCAGGCCTATGTTAACATCTCCTTGCTGGACCAGAAGGGCCGGTGGGACGCATCTCACCCAGCCAGGGGGGGAGAAGGGCCAAGCTCATAACCTCTGTCATCTCCAGGTGACACTAGCTTTGGCTATAAGAAAAAGGAGAGTGAACAAAGATCATAGCTGTGCCCTATGTCTTGGGTGCCATAGGCCTCATTTTCCTGGTAACAGTCCAGATTTATGCCCCGTCCCAGTGTAATTATTAATATAACTCCATTCTCTCTAAAGTGCCCTATTTCAGATGATAAAGTATATGGTGACTCTATAGTCCTTTTACAAGTCTGGACTGTTGATCATTGTTTTATACCAGGTAAATATTAAAAAGCTATCTACAGACTGATTTAGACTGAAGGATGGTGTCAACTGGGCCCATGAAACTGACCATTAAAACAATTAGATGATGTACTACGGAACGTTATTCTCCAAATATTTCCGTGGTATTTAACATTCTCTGGCATTTCAATGACCTTTTATAAGGCATAAAACAAGTTGAAGGACTCATTTATTCCATGATCATCATATTGTTTCCAAGAGAAAATGAGAGACGCAAAGCAGGTGTCCTGGGCTGAGTTGCCTATTGCATTTCAGAACCTATTGGCCGGATGCTAATTTCCTCCATTTGCATGGGGGGGCCCGCTCGCCCTATCATTCCTATCACAGTATCCATGTCAGTTCAATTCTCAGAGCGGCTATAACTGAAACATCAAGCCTCCACCGATCACAGTGGTGTAATGAAGTGCAATGGGCCAGTAATTATTCTACACGACCCCGATCGAGTAACATATAGCCTGTAATTATCACAGTGAGATCCCAGTGCTTGGTCAGAAAGGAAAAAAATGGCCATGAACGTTATTTAAAGGGTGCCATCAAAAATGAGTTTGCAAGGCTAGAAATGTAAGAGGACCCGGTCCCGAGACGTTATCGTGGACTCCTAAATGCCTCACAGTTGGGGCATAGAGGCCTCCTCTCATAAACTCGTTCTGAGTGACTCAGTGAAAAGTTATATTCAGAAGCCACCTGTAAATCGAGAATGATATTTTGGTAGAGAAAGAAGTCTGGGGAAAGGATGGAAAAGGGGGAGGAAAACCTATTAATGACATTTCAAGCAACTCGACATTCAAAGCATTCTGGTTCACTTGCTTTAGGAAAGAACATTAGTGCCCTAATGGGTACCCCCAAAACTGAGGATGCTGGTGGGATGGGCCCTTAAAATCCCCCTGAATGTGGCTTCCATATAGAGCAAAGCCTGGGCTAAAATTTGCTTTGAAAGGGGTGTGATTAGCTGCAAAGATTAAAGCAAGCTCTAGTAGTTTACTAAGCACTCACTCAGGAGTGCTGGCAGGTTGACTGTTTAACAACTGGCAGCTCATTATTTAAAGACAGTGCACAGTTCAGTTTCCCCTAAAGCATGGGATTGGTTCTAGAGAGTGCTACAGCTTGGATTTGCAAACTGTTGAAAAATGTGGACCCATAAAGTTGTTATTGCAAAGAAAGATAGGGGTACCCTACCTCAAGTGCTTCTGCCACAGACACAGCCCCCGAGCAACACACGCAAATGCCACATGTGCACATGTGGGTGCACATGTCTGTGCATATACACATACACACACACACACACACACAAACCTCATACACTCACGAGAGCAGAAGAATCAGAACTCAGGCGTTACATTATACAGAGTCAGCTTTGGGATGCATGGAGTGCATTGTCCTGTGGCTAAGAGCTGCCTCTCACCCCCTGACCGCCCTCTCCTCCCCCTCTTGCCACTCCCCCGACCCCTGTCCCTGGTCCTTGCCATCTTCCTTCTCCACTTCTCCCCACTGCCCCAAAGGGTCATGCTTGTGTAGGAAAGAGGTAGAATAGACAACAGCTGACAGCATGGGCTCTGGACAGGTCTATTCTAAGACTTTTACAGGTTTTAGATCCCACACCATATCCAGTATTTTTCATTGTACCTACACCCTATACTCCCTACAAAAATTTGGGGAATAATTTTTCTAATGTTACTGGTGACATTATTTGGCTAAAAGCAACTCATTTGATTTATAATTGGCAATCATTTTGCAACAATCACCACAGGCAATCAGGAATTCTTGCAAAATGAGAAACTTTAATGGTTGTGAATCCTAAACTTTACAATAATGTTAACATAATATTATATTCTATGGACATGTCATCCTACATTTATCAAGTGTGTGTTTGAAGTTGGACTGAATGCACCGTTTTGTTTTATTAGGTTTCAAATATTCTACAAGTCATTGAAGAGCTTACAGGCTCACGTGCTTTGCCCATCGTACTTCAGATTGATTTAAACAGCCCTAGTTCAACAGCCAGTCAGCCTTGTTTCAAATCCCTCCACCTGGCTGAGCAAGTTATTTGACCTCTTGGAGCCGCAGTTTCCTCATCTGTGAATTAAGGATAACAGCTGGGACCACCCTGTTAAAAGCATGGAAAGTATTTAGCACAGAGTTAGGTCAAATAACATTAGCTATTAGTCATTTATTTCTAAACTTTTTTTTTGTAATAAGCTTTATAATAACAATAAAGGATATTTAAAGATAAAAACACTTATACTCTTATAATCAAACATTTTCCATGCTCCATTCCATGTATATATAATTTTACAAAGTCGTAATTTTTCATATATAAATTTTTGTATTCTGGGTTTCTTCTTACAGCTTTGGATCAAAAATACATTTCTACATTGTTTTAGTTTTCATATAATCATTCTTAAAAGTTGCATAACATTCAGTGATGTTAATTTGCCATAATTTGTTTAACTGTTCCCATATTGCTAATCATTTGGATTATTTTCATAGACATAATTTATGACTATGTCATTTATATCTTTTAATCCATTTATATTCCTAGCTCTCTTTGCTTTTGGAATGAGGCACTCCGTGAGGTTACTTTCTACTCTGTGAAGTAACATTTCCTTTAATTTGTCTAAAATGTTAACTGGATCCAGTTTCAAAGGGTCCCTTTCCCTCTAGCTCTCCTCTTCTCTCTGGACCTCAGATAAAGGCTGTGAGCAAAAGAAGGAGAATAAAGAAAACCTCTTTGCCTCTGGCAGTCTTTGGGAGTAGAATTTCCTATGCCTTTTACATGTGCAGGGCATGACCTGACCACAGACCCACGTTGCTGGGTGCGGCCCCATTTGACTTTCTGTACAAGGGACTCAGTCATTGCCTGACCCAATCATGCCCACCATGTAACCTCACCCCTGGACAAGGCTGATCCACCCAGAGAGGTGGCCCACCCAACCTGAGGCTGGGATGTAGAAGGTAGCCAGGTGCAAAGGACTAAGTCAGGTTGATTATTTCTTTCTTTCTAAAACTTGAACAGGAACACCAAGAAAATGAGCCAAATGCAATAAGAGTATAGGCTGGAAATGGTGTGGAGGCCCAGCTCCAGGGTGGCCCCAGGATGCTGCCTCCTGGCGTTTATGCCTTTGTGTAGCCCCCTCCCCTTCAGCATGGGCAGGATCTGTGACTTGCTTCTAATCCATAGAATATAGCAAAGGTGAAAGGATGTGTGTGATTATGTGTGTGTATCTGGGTACATGATTACATTGCATGAGATTGTATTACCCATCTGGAGAGGAGACTTCTCTCTTAACTGTCTCTGAAGAAGCAGGCAGCCCTTCAGGAAGGCCCAGATGGCGAGGAGCTGAGGACAACTTCTAGCCGACAGCCAGCAAGAAACAATTTCTCAGTCCAACAGCCTGCAAGGAGCTAAATTCTTCCAACAAGCATATGAGTTTGGAAGCTGGCCCTTCCCCAGTCAAGCCTCAGATGAGGCTGCAGCTTTGTGAGGCCCTAAAGCAGGACACGGCTAAACCTTACCTGCAGACTCCTGTGCCATGAAAATCATTGAGATGATCAATAGGTGTTATTTTAAGCCACTAAGTCTTTGGTGATATTGTTATGCAACAATAGAAAATTAATACTGTTGATATAGAGAGCAGATGGTCCACGTAAGTCAGAATCATCAAGGTGCAGAAACTAGGAGAGAGCAGAAACTTGAGTTGGAAAAAAGAATCACAGAGGATAAAGACACCAGTTGGCAGAGAGAAAAGAAAGAAACTTGTGAGAAGCTGAGTTCCATTAAGGGTGAAGTACTCAAGCCAGCATCTTAAGAGATTCCTCTGAGGTTCCCAACTTGCAGAGCTGTGTTGTCCAATACAGTAACCACTAGCTACAGTGGTGATTAAATTTAAAGTTAATTAAAATTAAAGTTAAAAACTCAATTCTTCAGATATACTAGCCACATTCTAAGTGCTCAGTAACCATGGGATGGCTACCAAATTAGTGTAGAAAAGAATATTCTCCATCATTCCAGAAAGTTCTATTTGCTAGTGTTGCTTTAGGGGTTCCTGGGGCTGCGTAAGTCAGTTCTGGTTTCTCAGAGGCTCTGCCCTGCCAGCATTATTGCCTTCCCATGCCTAACTCTCCATCTTTTTCTGGTTGGCTGATCATATGGACTTGGAGATAATATGCAATATTTTGATATCTATTCTTCTACCCAAATGACCTACCATACAACACTTCAATGAGAGCAATCACCATTCTATCACATCCAACACACCAGCACTCATGAGCCTTCCTTTCTTGTCACCCAAGCCACTTCTTCCCACTTGCCCTCTATCCCTTGGAGTAAGTCAAGAGACATTCTAGATGTCAGCTGATCTTTTTTCCTTTCTAACCTCTTGGGAATGAACTTGGGGTGAAACTGTTGCACTGTCTGACAGGCAGCATTTCTTCCCTCACATGGGTCCCATAGCTCTGGCTGAGTTACTGGGTTTGCTTTCCCTGTTGACCTTTGCCCTACCAAGCATGGTTAGCTCATTAACCATTTTGCTATTACTATACCTTTAAATCAGTCACCAGAAAACTTATTCTCTTGCCACTGTAGGTGTCTGGTGTAAAACTTTATCTCTCCCTCAGCTCAGGTAACAGGATATTAAAATATTTGTATCAAGCATGCTGAAAAGTTCACCTGTCAAAAATAGTAACTTTGTGTCAAGTTCAAAATGAAATAGACAGTCCCAGAAGGACAATTTTGAAGAATCTGCTTTTGTCAGACCTGGGGAGTGGGGAGAGGAATAGCAATGAATAAGAGCAATGGAGTGAAAGGGGGGAGGGGAAGTGAACAGGGGAAGGTCTGCATTTGATGGAGCTGGATTTTCACATCGAGCTCATATGTAATTCACACGTAGTAACTCACAGAAAGCAAAATAGCAGGTGATGGATCAAGTGGCACATAAGCCAAGGGGATTTACTGTCTAATTGTCCACCACTAAAGGTTCCATTTCCAACTTAGCTCCAGTCAGAAAGAGAAATAAGATGTAAAAAATGAGAAATAAGGGGTGATGAAGGGGAGGGAGACGCACAGGAGAAGACTGAATAAGGAGCGATGGGAAATTAAACTTATCCCAGGGTTGCATGTGGGTTCACTTGTTTGTGTTATCTCCAGATGGTGAGGGGTGAGGTCCTGTGGGCAGGGACTGAGTCTTGTGTACTCTGTATCCCAGTGCCAGGCATGTGCCAGGAGTTGATAAACGCTCTGTGTCAACAGATGTATACTAAGATATTAAAGAACAGCGTTGACATAAGCCACAGATTTCCCCTTTTGTTCCTCTTACGGAAAATTTCTGGATTGTACCTCCCATCTGGAACGTGACTCCCCACTTTGCTGGCAACACACCCTAGAAATTAAAAAGCAGGGGCTTTGGAGCCAGTCTTCAGTTTAAGCCTGGCTGTGCAATTTACCAGCTATGGCCCTTGACCAGTTACTTCATTGTTCTCATCCTCATTTCCTCACCAGTAAAACACAGATATAGTAACTCCTACCTCGCAGGATTTGTGAAAATTAAATGAAATAATTTAAGATATACTGAGTCAATAAATATTAGCTGTTGCAATTGTTGAGGTCCTCGTTATTAAGATGATTATCATCATTATTATTCCTATTATTCAAAATCCAACATAAGTGGTACCTTCGCCAGTAAATCATACATGTCCTTTTTGGACTGTACTTAACGTTCCCTCTTCTGACCATAGTATTTTTGTCTGAATCAAAGCTTTTCTGCCTGTGCTTACCTTCATAATACCACAGTTTGAAATTTCATATACATGTATAATATTATATTTTTTATTGGTTTGTTGTGTGTCTTCTCTCTATCCAATAGAATGGAAGAGTCCTCTCTGTCTTGTCCAGCTGGATCCAGAGTTCAAAAGAAGCCATCAGGGGTCTTGCACTCTTTATCTCTCAGCTCTACTTGCTTTTTCTTTGCTCCATCCTCAGATACTTTTTCTCCCCATGGAGGCAATGTGGCCCCTGGAAGTTCCAGAGAAAGAAGTAGATGTTTTTGCTGAAACCTTCGGTGAAAAGTCCTATGGCAGATTCTGATTGGCCCACTTGAAGTCACATGCTTATGTCTGAACCAATCACAGGTGGCATAGGTATGTGGAGTATTCTAATTGGCCAGTCAGGGACAGACACCCCCCCCCCTTTGTGGCAGGAGGGTGGAGTCAGCCTTGACCAAAGCAAGTAGAGAGAACAGGACTATTATGGAATGGGAGAGGGGCAGTTTCCCAAAAGGTGCTGATGAGACACAAAGCAGTAACAAGCACCACTCCACTCCACTGAATAGGATGCCTAGTAGGCAGCAATAACATAGGCGGTCAACAAATATTTTAGAATGAATACGTAATTTGTGTGCCCATTTCTTGCCTCCCTGATGCCTGAAGAGTCAAGGACATGAAAATAGAGGCAAGGTCCATCCAAGGATTCAAGGCTTGCCCCAGCACCTAATAGCAGGGTGATTTTGAAGAAGTTACTTTTCTCCTCTCTGAACATCCATTTTCCGCTATAAAACAACACAGAAAATACTTCCTATTTCTATAGCTCTCGGGATTGTTATGAGGATTAAATCCGATAACATATATAAAAGGCGTCTTAAAGTACAACAGTACACAAATGAGTGTTGCTAATTACAATAAGATTGGAAGCCAGCTATGTCTAGGAAGCCTCTTCAAGGCTTGGCACGTCACTACGCACACAGAATGTGACGGCAATAGGACCCTCCACACCCCTTCCTTCTAATATCTGGGTAGTATTAATATGAATGCTTTGGCTAAAGAAAGAGAATAAATAAGGTGTGAGGGCAGGCATGGGGTGTGTATGTGTGTGTGTTTTAAACCAAGATTTAACTAAACCTCGGGAGTTTTCAATCTGTTTTCCTAATAAAGTTTACTCAGAAACATTGGATCAGCAGTGACTGTCAAGAGACCCCAGGGTTCTTTGTGTAAATTGAAAAGCCTCCTGTGCTTGCTCCTGTTTTTATTATGGGAATCACACTAAATGTGATAATTTTTGTGAAGCGTGTTTGCTGTCAGCTTCTAATTGTGCTTGTTCATAAGCAGCAGAATGGGAACGAATCGTCTCAATCCATCTGTGATTACCATCGCCAAACATAGAAATCTTCCCATCAGACCTGAAATAGAAAAACCTCGCCTTTAATAATTTCAAGTCGAGCAAATGCTGGGTTCACAGACTCTCAGAGGGAAAGTGGCATCTGAACGTTCTCTCCTCTCACAGTTCAAAGTTGTGTGTGATTTGAGGTCTGATTTGGAGCTGCCTTCTTTGCAGCCCAATTCCGGAATGCTTTCCCCACACTAGGTACTCAGATGTATACTGTGACCAGACTTGCTGACCTCTGCTTAACAGCTATTATTTCGAACTCAGAATTAAGCTGATTGTTAGTACCATACACATACTTGGTTATGTTCATATTTTGTTTTATACAATTTTTCTCACAGCAAAAGTAAAATCATCCTCCCAGCAAAATTTTAAGCTCTTTGGGGACTTCCTCTAAGTTTAGAACTAAGAAAAAACCAAACCAAAACAAAAAACCTTCAGAGCCATTTGGTTCAAGCTTGGTTTAAGAGACGAGTAAACTGAAGCACGAATAAATTAAGTCCACCCATCATCATCGAAGGCCCAGTACTAGGCACATAGTAGATGCTTAATAAATCCTTGCTAGAGTGAACTGAGTTGAATCTTAGCCTGTCATTACTTTTTAACATAGCCAGTAGTTTGCAATGAAAAGAATGCAGGGATCAAACTTGGCATTTATCACTGACGTCATAGCAATGAGATGAAATGGATGGCGGCAGCACAGACGTGCACAAAATCCACAAGGCCGGCAGGCCAGCAGGCGGTGGCTCACCATCTAATCTAGACCTGGCTCTCTCGAAATTCCAACGGGGCCTGGATTTAACCAGGAGCTGTGCAGAGGCTGGAGAGTAAGGGGAAGCTTCTGAACCCAGACCTCTCCCTCTAGAAAATTCCCTGAACGGCTCTTCCATAGGGAGCCTTCCAACACCTTACACCCAACTTCATATTTATCTGTGCCTTTGCTTTGCTGTTTCCTCGGTCAGAAATGCTCTTATTCTCTTTTCCTTTTGCCCCACCCCGTTCTCCCACCTCATCGCGTCTGCATGTCCAGACCTGGAGTGCAGCCCTCTTCTCCCCGGATGTCTGGTCACAGTCACAGCTTCCGCTCCCGAGAGCCTACTGAGTGCCAGCCCTCGGGCAAGGCCCTTTGCACTCATTATCATATAGAATTATCTATAAAACCCCATAAGTGCATAAGATTTTACTCCTTTGATAGATGAGAAAACCGAGACAGAGATAAGGTAATGGCCATAGGTCATACAACTTGTAAGTTGCCAAACAAATGTCAACCCCGCTTGGTCTGACCCCGAAGCCTGTGGTCATGAACTTTGCTCAAGACCTGGTGTGGCTTGGGTAGACAACCCCAAAAGACTCGCTTAATGGAGTCTTGGTTTATCTGAGTTTGGGGATTGAGATACATAAGCAATTTCCTGGGGTATCTGCTTTGAGTGAATGAGCCTATTTGGTCCTTCTGGGAGTGGCTGTGATGCCATTACCTTATGGCTAAAGCTAAATCAAAAGTCTACAGAAATGAGTATGTTGGCTGGGAGCACGTTGTGACGGGCAAGAGCCACTGAGCTCTCACCTCGTCTGTGCTCTGCAGATTTCCCCCACCGTGTCAAGTTATTATTTTTGGAGTGTTTAGGGCCAGTGTGTAGCAGGAGTCCCATTTTGGCAGCCTAAGCTGGGTTCTCTGTAGGATTTGGGCAAGTCTGGGCAGTTGGGGAGAGCTGTGAGGCAGGCCTGCCAAGGGTCTGTTTACATGAGGGACCAGGAGCCTGTTGGGAAAGGACGTGCCCTAAGAGAGAGACAGTGCAAGCAGCCGAGCTTGGGTTGGAGGGGAGAGAGACATCTGAGCTCGGTCCTGTGTGACTCAGAAGGCTTCCCTCCCCACCCTCTGAGACCAGCACTCATGCTGAGTTCGAGGCAGAGGGCGCTTCAGTAAAGGAGCAAAAGAAAGCAGAAGGACTCTAGTCATTCACTAAAATGTCCATGAGTGGGTGAGGGCCCAAGACGGCGCCCGCTGTTCAGCTCCCCCCAGGGTAGCTTTGCTACTTTACTGTCACAGACCATGACAGCCAGCTTGGCAAGCAAATCATGAGTCTGATTGAGGCACAAGCAGAATGCGCCTGCCTCTGAAAATGTGCCCCGACCGAAGAGCAAATTACCACCACCAGCCTTTTACATGTATCTTTGTGTCAGATGTGTTTTTCACGTTAAAAATACTGTATTTTTCTCAAACCATATTTTTGCAAAATTCTTGTTGGTTTTTACATGGGGAGCTTGCCCACAAACCATCCGTCCCTTTTGGAGAGTGGTCAGCCCGGGGCAATGGGCACTTGTCATTCAACAAGGAACACAGACCCGCTTAGGATTCATGGGCCACTTAGCACCGGGCTCCTCCAAACCCCTGTTCTTCAAGTGGTGCTGCAGTTCCCACTTCCAAGAGGCCTTTCCCCTGGTCAAAGCCTCCAGCAACCTCACTCAGGGTAAATACCATTCCTATTCTTTTTGTTTTCTAAACAAATTGCTAGTAAGTTACATCATCAAGTGCAGTTGGCTCTAATGTCATTTTAAGACTTTAAAGATTTTGTAATGCTATTTATTTTTTCACCTTTTCTGGGCCTTTTTTTGTTACAGAATTATAAACAATTGCTAGAATGCCCTGAGAAAATACAAAAGCACCACAGCTGTTTTGTGTCTCTGAGCCTTTGCTCATGCCTTCCCCTGTGCCTGGAATGCTAATAAAAATTGACATTAGCTGAGCACATACAACATGCCAGGCACTGTACTAAATATGTCACAAAACCCTTATAAGGTAGATACTGTTATTAGCTTAACTTGATAGGTCAGGGAAACCAAGGCACAGAGTAATAAATGACTTGCCCAAGTTCACACAACTAGTGAGCAGTTAGAACTGAAACTCAAAGCCTGTCTGGCCTGACACCAAAACTGAGCTCTTGCCCAATCTGCTGCCTGACCAAATGTTCTTCTTCCCTACCCTCTTATCCAACTATGGAACTCCTATTCAGCTTTCAGAACCCTGATCCACAATCACCCACTTTATGAAATTCTTCCTGATTCCCACAAATGGAGGTAGATTTTCCCTCTGGGCCACTCTGGCGCTGTGCACACACCTTTTTTTTCTTTTTGATCATTGGAGTTATTTGCTATTGTGTCTGGCTTTCAAATGGGACTATAAATTTCTCTAGGTCAGGGAGCATGTCTTATGCCTTTTACCAGCTTGGGACATAACAGATGCTTGGTACATGTTGATCGGCCAGTTGTTTACAGAAAGCGATCACAGAGATTGTATTGTTATTTCAGGGAACATGGGACTTTTACATCTCCTCAGTCCTTTGGGACTTTCTACAACATGAATACTATTTTAAAAGGCTTTCTAAGTCACCTCTGAGAGCAGGTTTTTCTTGGCATTCTTCTTTGACTTACCATTTAGAAAAGGAGGCAGGCTCCTAAGTTTGGCAGCCATGTTCACTGCCTGCCTGTCACTAGTCCTCTTGTTTCACCACCACCAGTTGTTCCTTTCCTTCTTGGTAATCTCGCCAGCCGCTTAAATAAAAAACCCTGAGTATGCCACAGAGACAACAGACTGTAATTGCTGTTCTTCATTCAAGCTTAATGATTCTCTCCTTACAACTAACCCATAATTGCTGTTCAGAGTTCAGTGCATTCATTCAATAATAATGAATGATGCATTCTTTCCCTCCCATATCTAACTTAAAGGGTCTTTTCTAAATGGTAGCTACGACATGGTGACAAGATAGTACATAAGCTCAGATTTCTGTCATTATTAAGTACAAATATTTTGATAAGTGCAGCTAATATGAGATATTTCCTCTTAGCTGGATAGGATACACATTGAAATATGACATTGGGACCATCTGTTCTTCATCATAGATATAAATGAAGTGATAATGAGCAAAACGTGATAAGGGCTATCACGATGATTGTACTCCAATGGTTTAATTTGGATCTTCATTAATCTAAAAATAAAACAATTTACAAATGACAAATCAATGCACTTTTACTGATGCTGTGCAAGTATCTTTTAGGCTATGGACTATGTTCTTACCACTTAAAATGAGAAGTGGATAATGCAAAAAGATTGTTTTTTTAAGCTCCCATTGAGTTCTCTGTTCAAATCATTAACACACTGTGTCCTGAGAGTCTGTATCAAATCCTGGTATGGATACCTGGCCCAGCGGTAGTGAAATGGAAGCAAAAAAAGACCTCGATCCAGGCACTTCCTCACTGTGTGACCTTGGCCAAGTTACTTCACCTCTCTGAGCCTCCATCCCCTTCCCTCCCTAGGTTGCAACGAGAACTTTCTGCCAGCCCAAGTCTGGTGCCCAACACAATGCTTGGCTCCGCATAGCACTTAGTAAATAAATCATGAGATGACATCTGGTAGGCATGTATTGAGTATTTAAATGGACTCTTACAGAAAATATCATTTATTCACCACCATTTTTCTCTATTTCACACATGAAGGAACAGAGCCATAGAGAAGTAAGCAAGTTGCCAGAGATCACATGACTCAGGTGTCAGAACTGAGGTCCAACCCAGGCAATCTCGTCTCTGAACTTTACTATTATTATTATTATTATTTCCCAATTATTAATGGGAAAGAATACATTATTTTCTAGCCAAAGTCTACACAAAACAAAGCACGGGGTTATCGTGGTTAAGCAGGAGCCTGATTATTATGTAGACCTTTCCAGTATTACACAGATTTCACTCAGGGCACCAGGCTTCGTTGGTAAATTACTTTTTCCCAAGCCTATTAGCTCACCGGGTGGGGGAATCCTTTATTTCCCTCCAGCTGGGCTATGCCTGCCAATCAGCTCTTGGAGGAAACAGGTGGAAGCTTCCACAAGACCACAGAGGTTCTGCTGGACACGTGCCTCAAAGCCCAAAGAGCTGTGACAGCACCCCTCCCAGTCTGTGTCACCCACAAGCTTCTAGCCTCTGGTGACAGCCCAGCCCCTGCCCCCTGGTCTCCCACTTTCTGCTACTCTCTGTAATATTTGAACCCTGAGAGGGCCAAACAGGCCTTACTCCGGTTTGCTTAATTCTTTTCTTCCCTGTTTATCAGGATTTCTACTTGCTGAGGGCCTACTGTCTGCCAGATACCATTTCAGGCAATTGACATGCATTATGTCATTTAATTCTCTCGGCAACCCTGAATTGTCCCCTCCGTTTTGTGAAGAAGAAGGTGGGACTCAGAGGGTTGAAATAACTTCCTCATTTTACCTCTCATGCCCTTCTCCACCCTCTGATCTCACCAATACTTAAAGATCACTTACTCTGGGAAGCGTTTTCTGACACCTCTTTCTTCTCCCAAGACCACAGTCGGCTTGGAGGCCCCATCTTAGGCTCACACGGCACAGGGACTGCTTATCCACTCCTGGAGCTCATATCCCCCTGTATTAGAATCATCGATACCCTCACATGGCTTTCCACTGGACTTTAAGCTCCAGTATATATGCCAAGACTAACAGGGCACCCATGAATGAATAGAGAAATGAACAAATGCATCCCCAAGGTCAGGTAGAGGTTATACACCATGGTGGTAAAGCACACACTTACAAGCACACTGTGTGGTACAGATCTGGCTCTCCATTCTACGCTAGCTGGGTGTCCCTGGGCAAGGAGCCTAACCCCTCCGTGCCTTACTTTCATCATCATAAAGATAACAGCAACTGCCTCCCTGAGTTGTTCTGAACATTAAATGAGTTAATGTATGTAGACTTCCTAGAACAGTGCCTGGCATGTATCAAGAGACCAATAAAGAGTAGTAATTATTGGGCTTCCCTGGTGGCACAGTGGTTGAGAATCTGCCTGCCAATGCAGGGGACACAGGTTCGAGCCCTGGTCTGGGAAGATCCCACATGCCGCGGAGCAACTGGGCCCGTGAGCCACAACTACTGATCCTGCATGTCTGGAGCCTGTGCCCCGCAACAAGAGAGGCCACGACAGTGAGAGGCCCGTGCACCGCGATGAAGAGTGGCCCCCACTTGCCACAACTAGAGAAAGCGCTCGCACAGAAACGAAGACCCAACACAGCCAAAAATAAATTAATTAAAAAAAAAAAAAACCCAAGTCTAGAGAAATAATTAAAAAAAAAAAAAGAGTAGTAATTATTACTTTATCTTTATCATTATCCTCATCATCAGAGCTGTACCAGGCAGAGCTCTCCAAAACCCAGGGTTCTCTGGCCTTAAGTCCACACACTTGCCTTGCCTAAGGAAAAATCATCCAAATTGCAAATCTAGAAAAAAAAAAAACGAAACGACTCAAAACACTGTAAAGATACAAATTCATAAAATTAAACTTAGAAAAAATGTGAACTTGCCTTTGACGGTAGTGAGTAAAAGAAAGGAAGAGCCCATCGCTGCTTCTCAGCTGGCCTGTCCATCAGGGTTCTTGGGAACGCTGAGGCGTGACAAGTCCCAGGGCTGCAGAAAGGGCACAAACCTGAATGGGGCCTGTCCCTGTAACTTTGTCCTCTCCACCACTGAATCCTTCTTCTTGCCTGAGGCTGGGGAGTCCAGGGGGTGGTAAGGACAAAAACTGGACTAAACTACATGGGTCACATAGCTTGCTCTGGGCAGGAGCCCTCAACCATTATTTACCATCTTGTAGGGATGCCATCAGGCAGAGCAGACAAGCCAAATCCACCAGCCCTGTTTTAAAACCAACCCCAAAGACATATCTCCCAAGATTCTTCAGTAATGACCTTCCCATAGCCAAGAAACTGACTCCTTCTCTCTTGCCCAAACCAGTGTCTGTTCCCTGGCATCCTTTGCTGGTACCTCCTCTGGGCCTTTGCTCAGGCCTAGCCCTTGCCCTCCAGGCCCTTCCTGCTCCTTCCCACCTTTACAGACCTTTTCCATCCTCCACAGCTCAGTTCAAGACACGCCTGAAGTTTTCACTGGTGCTTCACCCAACCTCTGGCTCCTCTGAAATCCCCACCAGTGACTCTCCTGCGGCACCTCTCAGATCCGGCCAGCATGGTCATGTAACTTACCACGTCTGTGAGCTGCATCCCCAGATAGAGCTTGAGCCGCTCCAGCACAATGCCTAATAGTTATTCCTCTAACACTATGCTACGAATATTACAGGCCCTTAATAAATACGTGTGGACCAAAAGATTTGATTCAGTAGGTGATGACACAACCCAGTGATGCTCAACGAAGATTTGGGGCTACAATAAAGTTCATGTGATACTGAGTGTTTGGAAAATCATTTTTTGTGTTTCTAGTGGAAATGGCTTATGGCATGCTTTTATCACTTAAACTCTGTGTTGTTTTCTTTCCCAGAGTATTTTACCTCTGCTCACCATGTGTGAACGAATAACTCTGTAGTCTGTGGGAGAGGTGTAAGCCAAAGTCCAAAATGATGAAGTCAAGCACCAGAAGATATTTTGAGCTCTAATGAGTAAAATACATGAACTGTTTAGGGGGAAAGCATGCATAATTCACCAGTGTTCCACATGGCTATTTATCCTACGCAGAGCCCTGCTTACTTGGATGAAAAGTACAGATAATACACTGGCACATGCCACAACTGACTAGATTCAAAGATGTTATCCTGTTTCCTAATGGAAAAAATACCAAGTAAATAGAGAGAGTGTGTAATACATTACCAAGTTTTAATCATTGCTTTTTAAAGGTTCAATTTTTTTTGGCAGGATCCTCATAAGGTTCTATATTCATTAAAAAGTGATCTGAAACTACTGTGAACTCATTTTGAAAAGGAGAACATTGCTTTAATGATCTCTTTAAAGTTTAGTTATTCAGCTGTACCTTGACTCCCAAGTGCACTTAACTCATTATCACTCTTGTTAGGATAACACTTCTTTATAAATGCTCAAAACACTTACATCTGGAAAAGGGTGTCTTAATGAGGGTGGAGCGTGGTAATTGTAGTTAAATCTATCTATTTAGTATAAGCTACTTGCATTTTCATAATACACTGAAATAATCTTGAAAAAATGATAGTTTTTCTATAGTTGCAGATAGGGACTTGTTTCTGACCTTGCTTCCTTGTAAAGAGTCTTTGATAGTTCAATGTATAGTCATTAGAAGTTGCTAAAAATAAACAAATACAATGCTTGTTATTCCAACTTCATGTTGTAATTATTCTTCCTACCTTATGAATAAATGTAGAGTGAACATCAGAAGTCAGAGGGAACTCTGTTCATCACAAATACTGCAGGTTTCCTGTGAATGCAAGTTAGAAAGCTGGATTAAGAGCAACTCTTCTGATGCAATGCTGATTATTTATTTTGAAAAGGTAACCTTCCTGCTTCCTGCAATTAACTATTTTCTTGAAGAGCAACAGACACAGAAGAATCACACATCTATGGTGATTTTCTTTTCAAAGAAAATAATTAGTACCCATATCAAAAAAGCTAATTCAGATTAATTAAAGAACACCACATCAGTTAAATATAATACTTCCTCTCTCACTTAACTCTCTGTATACAAAGTGTTACTAAAAAGTGCTGGGCTTCACGATAATAAAGAATGACAGTTGAAGGGTCTGGAGCTTGGAAGAAAACTTTAAGGTCTGTAGCCATTTTAATTGCACATAGTTATGGATAAGGAAGTGGAACAATTTAATTTCTGGGTCTTCATGCTATTAGAAGACTAATAGAACAGTATCAGAATTGGTTATTTTAAGTAAAATTGCAAGAAGCTGTTTTTCATTTCACAATATAAATGGAAATTAAATGAAATGTTGAGTAACTTCTGTTCCATCTTTTCATTTCTATGATATAATGGTAATTCAAGTTCTAGTAGAAATTATTGATGGAGATTTAGAACAAGTGAAATGTACTTTTGAAATATTTGTTTTATTTTCTGCTTTGGAAAATACACGAAAGTATGATGAAGAAAATAAAATCCATCCTAATACGTACAAAACATCCCTAGAAGAAAACAAGAAAAGGAGAATGGTTGCATCTGGGGAGGGGAGTTGGAGGGGTAGGGGTGGGAGTCTTAGTTTTTACTAAATACCTTTTATTATGTTAAGATGTTATTTTTTAATTAAATTAAATTAAGTCTTTAGGAAATTATCCATCATCCCAGCAGAGATTAGACTGTTAACATTGGGATATACTTCCAACATTTTTCTATAAATTTACATACTTTTCTCTTTAACAAAATCAGGATGATTGTGTATTTTATAACTTATTATATTATGAGCTTTTCTTGTGTTGTTAAGTGTTCTTCTGAAGCTTGACTATTAATAAATTAACAGTGTTCATTTGTGGATATATCATTTATTTAACTAAATCCTCTCTCGTTGGGCATTCAACTTATCTTCCATTTTCCATTGATCTAAATGGACCTGCAAGAAACATTCTTATACTTAACATTTTCTATAGCCTCCTGATTACTTTCATAAGTTAAAGCTTGTGGATGTATCTTATGAAGATAATAACAGTTGAATTACTGAATCAAAACAAATATTTTAGAGATTTTGATACACATTTCCAAAATCTCTTGCAAGAAGAGATCATCAGTTTACTCTTTCACAGCAGTACATGAAAATGTCCTTTTTAGGGCTCATTCCCCAACACTGGGGCGGGGGGAGACATTCGGGGAATACTCACACACAGACTGGGTCTACTGAAATTTTCCAATCAAAACAGCCATGAGTTCTATAAATTTTTATTCCAAAATCTGGACGTTGTAGAGAAGCTGTCATAGGTAATTCTACAAAATACATTTCTCTCTTTGGGGCCTGGAATGAAGTGGGATGGATCTAAACTTCCCTCTCCAAAGACAAAGACTTTTCAAATGCCAAGAACAGGTTCTCTGTCTTGAGCTGCAAGTGCTCTTTGAATCACAGTGCTCCAGAACAGTAGGTCTAGTAAATCCATCATCCAAGGCTTCAGTCATTTGGTACCAAGAGAGAATTTAAGGTTGAGGGTCAGATATTCCCTCAAGGAATCTAACTTCCAAAGATTCAGCTTGTTCACTCAAAGGCCTCACTTCCTTTAATGGGTCTGTTACCTCTTCAGACCATCCCTTTCAGAAGGTGCAACAGGGCAGCAGAGTACCTTGGGTGTAGTAGGCTTGGAATACTTAGTGGCTGTGGCTCTAATCTGCTTTTTAGCTTAGAACTAAAACGTATGTTTTTATGATAATACATAAGTAAAGCTTATTCAATACAGATGAATTTTGAAATTACAGAAAAGCACAAAGAAATAAATATTGCCTTTAATTCACCATTCAGAGATAAACTTAATATTTCAGTGTGTTTTGGGTAACATAATATACAATCTTCTGTACATATATATATATACTTATTTTGTAAATATGGGATAATATTATGCTTGCTGTGTTGTAACTTGTTTTTTCACTTAATATATCATGAACCATTTTCCAGGTCATTTCTGTAAATATGTTACAAAAATATTTTTGATGCCTTTATAGTATTCCATCACCTAGATGTACCTTTTTTTAAAAAAATAACCCCCAGTATTGTTATTTCCAAATTTATCTATTAAAGTAGGAGCTCTCTTACCAACTTGTATAACATTTAGCATATGCCCCAGGCACATGGGCTAACACTTGAGCTAAACCCAGCACCCTTTGAAAAGGCTGCATAAGGGTGAGGCAATTAATGAAACCATTCAATTAGTTGTGGAAGAGAAAAATGGGCAAAAATTAAATCTGGAATGATTTTGTACTTAAATTACTTCACAATCACTTTGAAATTCTTGCTCCAGTTTAAATAAACTAACTCTAGAAATGGTAGATGCCTTATTAATAACAACTTATTGATTTGTTGAATGTAAGAAAAACAATATGGAATCCAATCAACAAGCCCACGCTCACAGAAAAGGTCTTGGTCTCATATCAAAATATAAGTGAATTCATGCACATATGTATGCTTTAAGTAAAAATAAACTATTTCAAGTATGGTCCTCATATGTCATCTTTTAAAATTCCCTGCTTTAGCCAACTTTTTCAATTAACTGACTGATAACCACTTTTAATAGCATCAGATAAGAGGATTTCCAATCAGTGGATAATTTTGTGGGACAAAATCTTTGTAAACAGGATGGATGACTTCTTCAATTTGTTGCTGAAACAATGAAGAGCCACGTTGGCTCAAATGCACCAAATTGAACGTAAACCATTTAAGTAATTCATGGGATATATGGGCATTTTCCTACCCTCAGTCTATATATGATGGTACAAATGGCTATTTCCCCCCTTATACAAAATCCCTTTCCTGGGAAGCCCTCATTTCGAAGGCATGTTCCAGTAATTAAGAAAGCTCCTTCTCAATTTTGGAGACATATCTAATGTGTTAGTGCTCAAAGACATCTTCTCTTTGTGCAGGTCATGGCTAGACTGAGGGACATTTGAATATAAGCAGTACTAGGAAAATGTCACATCAGGAAGAGTGGTCTTCTTTCTTGTTATAATCAGCCAATCATGAAAATAAAGAGTATTTCGCATCTGTCAATCTCTCTAAATAATATGGCAGCCCCAGCTCATTAAAGATGCCAAAGATGTTTTGTCATTAAAAGCTTATATAGAACTTGCTACTTATAGATGGAATCAACATTGATTTTGAAAGTTACCAAGTGATTCTGTGATTTGAGAAACATCTGCTTTCTTATAGCTTTTCATACCATAACAAGAGTGTGCGTCTATTAGTTGTGTAATAACATTGATTATCGTTCCATCTTGAGCCTTTAGAAGGAAATCATTGTTACCAACTGTTAATACCATTAGGATAAAATTTTTCCTATTTATTATCAAGTTTGATTTTTCTCTTTAGATTATTTTTTCTTGGTGCGTCACTTAATTATCTTCCATCTCCACAGTCAAACATCTGTTCTGATTCCCATTCCACTCAACATCTCCTTCCGTTCTTTCTCTTTAAGCTTCAATTAGAAGTTTGCTAATGTTGGTATCTCCACTCAGATCTTGGACCTTGCAATTAATTTTAATCAGGCTTGTTAACACTTTTTTAATATGTAAGAAATAAGCAAATATGTAACCAAAAAGCCGGTTATGTCTTTTATGAAGGTAACAAAAATGCAATTAAAAACTTCTTCTCTCAGTGACTTTGCAATAAATTAACTTGTTTTGTCACCACTGTGCCTGTATAATATCATTTTCTCTGGAGTTTCGACAGTCAGATTTTTTTTTACCCATGGCAAAATTAGCAAGTAATATTAAGATCTAAGAAATGACAATTAGTTTGTGAATTAGGTGGGATATACAATGTGTTAATTATTGAGGGACCAGGCTGCATGCAATTAAAATTTAGCATCCAGATAATGATAATGTAGTAGGTTTCTGAGTATCTAATGAAGTTGAAAATGTTCATTACCAATAAATTAATTCTCAGCTGCTTAACCAGTCTTTAAAATGTCTATACAGAGGAATAGATCACAATAATCATTATTGTTCACAAATAGAATAATAACATGAAATATTGAAAGTCTATCAGGACTATTATTTTATTGTTAAAGCCCCCTGCACAATGACAGGGAATCTTCCCAAAGACTCAGAAATATGGTAGTCCATAGAAATCTTTGCTTCTCTAAAAACATGCTTTCAAGTCATCTGAAGGTCGAAGAATGAGAGAAAAGAAAAGGGCACTGAGATGGGAAGTGGTCAAGACAGCCTCCATTTGCTCTAATGGACGCTTGATTTTTCAATAGTGATTCAGAAAATATCTCCTTAACTAGACTTAAATGTACTCCTCTTTGTAATTTGGAAACTCAGTTCCATGCGAATTTCCTACTTCAGTAGGTGTACCCAGTACTCCAGGAGCTGGAAAGTCAGTGACAAGTCATATCTCAAGGAAATCTCAGTCTTACAGGGGGTCAAACACAAAAGAAGTTGTTACATTACATCGTGTAACTGCCATGACGTAGAGACAAAAGTCTGACCTACATCCTACAAAGTCCCTCTGGCTGCTGAATGGAGAGTAGATTGTAGGAAGCAAGAGTAGAAACAGGGAGATCAGCCAGGTTATTGCTGTGGCCCATAAGAAAGATGATGGTGGTCAGAACAGTAGCAGTAGCACTGGAGAGAAGAAAAAGGCAGAAGGATTGTAGACATATTTTAGAGGTAGAATTGTATCCAGGATTTGGCTTGAGAAGCTAGAAAAATGACGCTACTGTTACCTGATTTGGGGAAGACTGGGCGATGACACAGGTTGGAGGCAAACCTCAAGAGTCTTGTTTGGGATCTGTTAAGATTGCAATGTCTATAGGAGATGTGAAGGAGGGTATCATGAAGGTACTAGAGTTCAGAGGTGAGGTTTGGTTGGATTTAGAATTTGGGCAATCATCAGCATATAGATGGTTTTCAAGCCCTGGAAAGAATGAGCATACCTAGGGAGAAGTGTAGAGAGAAGAGAGATCCCAGGAGCAAGCCTCAAGTAACTCTGATATTCAGGAGACAAGGTAGAGGAAGAGGACTTGGCAAAGGAGACAAGAAGGTAAAACCGGAGATGTCTCAGGAAAAACAGGAAAGCACAGTATCATGCAAAGCAAGAGAGAAAAGGGTTTCAAGGGGAAGGAGACAAATAACCTGACACCTGTGCTACGGGTATTCCTTGTATGCCTGTTGTAATGGCAATAGAAGAGCAACATCATGGAAGCCCATAATGGAAGACTGAAGAAATAACCTGAGGTCCATCCATACAAAGGAATACTCTGCAGCTGTAGAAAAGAGGAATGATTTCCAAAATGTACTATTACAAAATTCACTAAGTGAAAACAGCCAAGGCTCTTTAGTATATTACTTATGCAAAAAAGGAGGTATATATGGAATTGCTGGCATATGAAGTGAATATTTCTGAAAGATGCAAAATAAGCTAGTAAAATGATTGCCTGTAGGGAAGGAAACTGGATGACTCAGGAACAAGGGTAGAAGGGATAAGACTGCTTTTAATCTTAATGATACAGCTTTTAGACTTTAAAATTTATATTTTATGCTATGTGCCTTGACTAATGAACATCAAGAAATGATATATCTTGATGTTTATTATTATGTTGTTTTTCCACTGTCTTTTCAAGACTTATAATATTTACATTGCTTTAAAACCACATTCACCACAGACATTTGGATAATTAATTCCATGCTTAATTGGTTTCTATTCTCACTCACTGTTGGTCTCTTTAAATTTTTCACCACACAGTTCCTTGTTCATGAGGTCTACTTTGCTAAAATCTCATTTTATCACAAAAATTACACAGATGTATATTTTCTGAGTCTTTAAATATGTGAGAATTTCTTTCTGTTGCTTTCATACAACTATAAGGAATGTTAGGGGGTCTTAGTTTGGGGTTGTACCCAAAATAGCCTGAAACCAGAATTTGGGAAGAGTAGTTTATTTGGGAGCTGTTTCCAGGAACAGCAGGAGCAGAGAGAGACAGGGAAGATGGGAAAACCAGTAATGGGCATATGACTGAGCTGATTACCTGTGTGGGCACCTGGGGCTCAAGGCCACTGGGTGAGGAACCATGTAGAATGTGCCTCAAAATTGTTCCACAAAGGGTGGGAGGCTAGAGCATTCATCCACCAACTTCCATCTCCAATTTGTCAAGAGTTGCCCTCAGGGGACTTCCCTGGTGGTCCAGCAGTTGAGACTCCACGTTCCCAATGCAGGGGGCCCAGGTTCAATCCCTGGTCAGGGAACTAGATCCCACATGCCACAACCAAGAGCCTGCATGCTGCAACTAAAAGATACCTCATGCTGCAACTAAAGATCCCCCAATGCCGCAACTAAAGATCCCGTGTGCCACAACTAAGACTGGGTATAGCCAAATTAATTAATTAAAAAGAGTTGCCCTCAGGAACACCAACTCTCTTTCACTTCTCACTTTTACAGCTTTGGATAAAGCTCTTAGGCAGAAAAGCTCCCAAAGTGACTTGAGGTGGGATGTGATAGCATGTCTGGGAACTACCACTACAGATAGCTGAAATCACAGGTGGTCTGAGAGAACATGGTGCAGAACACAAAAAGTATGTGCTACAGCTGACCATACAATTCTTGCACTGAAGCCCTTCTGACTCACAAACCTCCATGAATTTTGTTCCATTGTCTTATGAAATCTAACATTGCAGGAAATTATGGAGCCAAACTGACTTTTTTTTTTTCAATTCTAGGTAACCAGGAATGCTTTTAAAATTCAAGAATATGGGACTTCCCTGGTGGCGCAGTGGTTAAGAATCCACCTGCCAATTCAGGAGACACAGGTTTGATCCCTGGTCTGGGAAGATCCCACATGCCACAGAGCAACTAAGCCCGCGTGCCACAATTACTGAGCCTGCATGCCACAACTACTGAAGCCCACGTCCCTAGAGCCTGTGCTCTGCAACAAGAGAAGCCACCGCAATGAGAAGCACATGCACCACAACAAAGAGCAGCCCCCCTGCTCGCCGCAACTAGAGAAAGCCCGCGCACAGCAACAAAGACCCAATGCAGCCAAAAATAAATAAATAAAATAAATAAATTTATTTTAAAAATTCAAGAATATTCAATATACGGATATTTATCTGGGTCTTGGCAATTTTAAATTAATTTTACCTATGTGTCGATCACTCTTTCAATCTATGAATTTAGATCTTTCTTCAGTTCAGGAAAGTTTTCTACTATTATATCTTTGAATATTTTTCTCTTTTTCAGCAACTCCACTTGGACACATAGCTATATAATCTCATCTCTATATCAATTATTATCCCTCTAATTGATTTCTTCTCTTTGACCTTTTTCTCTGAATTCTGGGAGAGTTTTCTTAAGCCTGATTTCTACATCTGATAAAAATTTTCAGCGGTGTTAGTCCTGCTCTTAAATGATCATAGTATCATTTTAGATTCTATTTTGTCATTATTTGTTTCCACAAAATTTTTTCTTACCTATGCCAACATCTCTTTTATTTCAGTCTGTCTAATTAACTGATTAGCATCTCTTCTTTCACATAAATACTTTTCCTATTCTTATAATGATTTCATATCTAAACTTTATTTCTTCAAATATATGTTCATCATCATTTGCCTGCCACGTATCATCATTTATGGCATAAAAACTTTTCATGAGTCCCTTGTTGGTTTCCTGTTTTGAGGTAGGTCTCCCCAGGCCTGTGATTTGTCTCAAACAAGTAGGGATGGGATGATATATATTCCTTGGACCTCCTCCCTGGTTCCTTGACTACTGTTAGAATTGTCTTTAATATGAAAGGCAGAAGGTTGGATGATGCTTGGTTTTAGTACCATTTCACCATTCATCAGCCTGTGGGGGAGGGGAGGGAATAAAGGAGCAGGTAAGGGGCTAAGAGCTGGAGCAGTTCCAGCAGAAAACTTTGTCCCTGAGTGGTTTTCCTCTGTCCCTGAACAGTCTGTTGCAACCATACCCAGGGACCAGCTTGCTGTATCTGGTTTTCACCAGGAGCTTAATGTGGTCCTCTCTGGAGAGATGCTCCTTCCTGGAGCATCTGTCTACTCTATCAGGGCCACGTCCCTTCCCATTGCAGGGAGGGTGGGAGGCTGAATCTCCAGTTTTGAGAGGTGCTCCCCTCTAGTTTCTCAGAAAGAGGCATCAAACGTAGGACTGTGGTGACTTTCTTCACCTTAATCCCATGCTCACTACCCCCAGAGGCAAGGCCAGTATCATGGGTGTATGATTTGTGCAGTCACACAGGGCCCTGTGCTCAGAAGGGCTCTATGCTTGGCCCTGATGTTACCATCTTGAAATTCTCAATAATATTTTAATTAGGACCTAGATAACCATTTTTCACTGGATCCCACAAGGTATATAACCAGTCTTGCCCAGAAATCATTCCTGAGGATTATGGCATAACAATGACCCTCTGCCAGACTAACCACAGGCTCTCCAATGCTGGCCATGCCCTATCCACTCGGTTAAGTGGTCAGTGAGGAAGCAAAGGGATAGTAGAAGAAATGCTGCCAAGAAGGGGGAGAAGCTGGGTGCTTTGGCCATGTGAAACCACAGAGAAACAATGAAGCAGAAGCACAGCCACTTAAAGCAGAACCAGAATGCTACTCGGTATCCAAACTCTGCAGACGGAGTGCTGGTCTATTCTCATATTAACTCACCTGGTCTCAAAACCCAACCAGTGAACTATGATGAGCTATTTGGGGGAGTTTTTTACAGTCATGACTTGGATTTAAGTCCAACACTAAAATGCTCTATTCTATTTTCTACTACTTTCCTTGGGTATCATACTATCTCAAGCTTAACAAACTAAAGATACAGCAAACTTCACACATCAGATCTACGAGGCTATGGTCTTACAGTACTCTGATAGGCCATTACTGAGAGAGCTTACGTCTATTCCAAAAATATCAGAATCTACCTTTTCATTAAAAGCATAGTGAACAGAGGCCATGTTAGCCTGCTGGCCTAATAAGCTAATTTATATTTATTTGCTAACATGAACCATTTGGTCTAATAAAAAGAATATCTAACAAACAGGATGCTGTGATGGGAAGATGGCCTCTCACTTTGAAAATAAATGTCAAATCTTTACTTCAACATTTATTTTTGGTAAATGCTGAGTCTCTGCCTTGGCATTCAAATAGCAGCAGGAGACCTTAATCAGACCGGTGGAGGGCTCCAGGACTGGCTGGAGACAACAATTGACTTTTGTTGACTAAGAAGAAGTTCAAAGTGTAATGCCTACTACTGTGTATTCCCTGGGGTGGTGCCTGGAGGAAAGGGAGGGAGGAATGATTATCCAGCCATTTGGATTTGTTTGTACATTTGAACCAAAGAAGTGACCTTCTGGTATACCTCCCTGTGTAGAAGAAGCTGTGCGAGGTCATCTAGCTCACTCTCTTTGTGTGCCCGGAGCCTGTCTCCAAGTGCCCCCAGCGCAGGCGCCAAGGCCAAATACACCCACATAAACTGCAGAACCGGAAATGGGAATCAGAGACACCCAACGTATCGTCTGCTCAGATGGATTCTGAAAAAATGAGTTTTGTATTCACTTCCGAGGTTTCTTCTTCACACTGTGCCACCGAAAAAACAACAACAGCAACAAAACAAAAACGCAGCATCCCCTAATTATTTATCACGCCCTTAATCAACGCTTTTCTTAGGTGGTTTCAAGCACCCTCTGTTTCGACAGGCAGAGGTTGTGCTCGTGTTGCCAAGTTCAAAATTCAGCACGAGATTAAACCGACGGCGCACCGTGTCCAGCGGCCAAGACCTCTGATTGTTGAAGATGCCTTATGCCACATTTCTACCTGGATAGCGGAAGCCTGGCAGCCTCTGAGATCTGTCTCAGAACGATGGAAAGAACAGGTTCCTTAACTAGGACAGAAAGCCACCATTTTCCTTAAAAACGAAAACAAAACAAAATGTGTGTCACCCGCTGATTCCTGGCTCCATGATAGAGCTTCACTAAGTGCCTGGAAACACCTCCATCATCACCCTGGCCCCCTCCTACCCCAGCGCTTCCCCAGGCCAGGACCCACCACTTCCCCCCAGAGAGCAGGCATGGCTTCCCAGGCGGGTGGGCAGGTGTCACTTGCTAACCGGCTAATTCCAAGTTACTGCCTGACAGATGCACATTATACAGATCTCGCAGGATTTGCCGCCTGGAGCTCTTGCCCCTTCCCGGGAGAGCGGAGCTGTTTGCTTTAATCTGCTGCAAGGTGGAGAGCTCCGCCCCTGAAGAGGAGCTGGATCACTTCATTTTGTTACCACCAAACGGATGCAAGACAGGGGCCATTTGGGAACTGAATTTTTATTTTCAACGGAGCATGTTTGGATACTCCAAAGGCACGGGGAGGCGGGGAGTTTGACAAAGAGAAAGATGCTGTCCCCCCTCCCATTAGCACCTTTCTCAGCTTCCAAAACACTGGGCTGTCCTGGAGGAGGTGATGTGGTATGAGCATGGCTCTGTGGACGTGACTGCATGTTGAGAAACAGATTCCTGTCCGGCCCCATCCTACAGGCTGCCGTGTTCTCCACAGGGTTCCAGCTTGACACAGTATGTAAAGTAAGTAGGTTAACCAAGAAAGAATACATTCATCAAAGGAGAGAGAAGTGTCATTCACTAAGGACATTAAGTGCCATACACTGGGCTTCACACAATTTCCTTTGGTCCTTCCTGGTTTACAGGTGACATCGGCACTGAGAACATGTAATTGATTAGCCCAGACACCCAGCAAGCGTCAGTGTCAAGACTAGAACCCAAATCTCCCCACTCAAGGGCCCTTTGCTCTTCCACAGTCTGCCCTGAGGATGGTGGGGCCTCCTCTGGTGACTAGAAGCTTCATGGCCGTGTGAGCTGAGCAATCACATGGGCCCCTTAGGAGGGCCTGAACTTGGCTTAGTGCTCTGCTGTTGCCATCTTGAAATTCTTAACACTGATTTTTGAATAAAGGCCCCTGTGTTTTCATTTTGCACAGGGCCAGCAAATTACTTAGCTGGTCCTGCTTGCAGGTATAGTCTAACCTCACCTCTGACACTTTCCTGATGCACCATTTTCTCCCATCACATTAGCTGCCTCTCTGAGACCCACATCTGTATCTTTCCTTGTTGTCCAGATATTGTTATTGATATCTGATTGGGGAAGGGTAGAGAGTAGGAAACAATCATGTGCTATTCACCTGTGGGTACCATGCTATTGCATTTAATCATCGTGATAACCTGGAGATGGAGCTACTACTATCCCCATTTTATGGATGAAGAAACTTAGGCTCTGAGAAGTTAACTTACCCATAACTGATGAAGGCCAAACTGACATTTGGATCCAGATCTGACTTACTCTTCCCACTACATTATGCTTCCTTTTTCATCCCCTCTACCACTCCAACTTCTGTGCCAGAACTTGGCAGACTTTTTCTGCAAAGGGCCAAATAATAAATATTTCTAAGCCTTGCAGGCCATATAGTCCTGTCACAGCTCAACTTGGCCATCACAGCACCACAGCAGCCATAGACAATACATTAAACAAATGAGGGAGGCTGTATTCCAATGAAACTTTGTTTACAGAATAGGTGGTGAGCCAGATTTGGCCCGTGAACTATAGTTGGCCAGCCCCTGTTTTATATCAACTGCTATTTGAAAGCCCCTCATGAATTTCAACATGGTCTTTTCTTTATCTGAATTCTACAGTTTATGAGTCAGAAATCCGGCAGGAAACAGAATTCTACTCAGATATTTCAACTAAAGAGATGTTAATGTAGAAATTATTATACGGACGTAGAGGCAGGCTAAGGGACCCAGCAAGGATGCTGAGGTGCCCAGAGACCAGCAAAAGCGGGACCCTGATCCCACCTGGAAGCCACAAGGGCAAGGAGGGGAAGTGGTGCCGGTGAAGTCCAGGGAGAGCTGGCGCCATGGAGAAGGGCCTCCCCAGGAGGAGCTGTGGTCACGGCACAAGGCTGCCATTTCTAGAGATACAGCACCAAAGCAGAGGAGGTAAAGAAGCATCCCAACCTCTCTCTCTCTTCCTTCTCTCTGATCTTCTGCCAGAACAACCCATTGGCCAAGTCCTAGTAGAAGCCAGCCAAGAAGGGTGCCCTGGTGATGTCACCTGTCAGCCTCCTGGGACACAGAGCAAGCAGTAAGGGTTGGAGAGTGAATCTGGGTGGGGCAAATGGAGAATGACCAACACTCTTATTTATTCTTTGTTCCTTCACATCCCAGTGCCCAACTGGACACTGTGTTGGATGTCCGCGTGTGGTTTTCAAGGGTAGCTCTTGACTCTCCAATTGGGCCATAAGACCTGGCACAGTAGTCAGCAGAGTGCTGGGTGCCCATTAGGTGTTTCTAACACAACAGCCTCCACTGGTGGTCCTGAGACACATGAACTCCTAGAACCCTTCTTTACATAACCATTGGGTCAATCCACTCTCTTAAGATTTCCCTCATTTAATTTGAGCCCCTTCCGAAAGTCCAACTTTCCCGTCCTGTTGCTATCCTGCTAGGCCCCTGGCAGAGGACTTCCTTGAGAAACACCCAAAGTAGGCCTTTTGTGATTCACATGGCCTTATAATTTAACTAGTTCTGAAATAACATTACCCTTGGTCGTCATGTTCATAACACTTGGGAGAATTCCTAGAGAACTTAGGTCAAAATGAACCATCTGTAAATCCTTTCTCTGATTTCCAGGAATCTAGCTCTAAAGAAAAATTCTGGAATGATTATCCTCTAAAACTAGCCATTCTGGGGCTTCCCTGGTGGCGCAGTGGTTGAGAATCTGCCTGCTAATGCAGGGGACACGGGTTCGAGCCCTGGTCTGGGAAGATCCCACATGCCACGGAGCAGCTGGGCCCGTGAGCCACAACTACTGAGCCTGCGCGTCTGGAGCCTGTGCCCCGCAACGGGAGGGGCCGCGATAGTGAAAGGCCCGCGCACCGCGATGAAGAGCGGTCCCCGCACCGCGATGAAGAGTGGCCCCCACTTGCCGTAACCAGAGAAAGCCCTCGCACGAACCGAAGACCCAACACAGCCAAAAATAAATAAATAAATAAATAAAGTAGCTATAAAACTAGCCATTCTTAGAAATCATGAATAGATGGGACAGTGAATGAAAAGCACTTAGAATAGGACCTGCTGTATAATAAGGGCTTCATAACTTTAATGATTTTATTATTATAATTAATGTTTTGATTAGAGAATGCATTTAGCCAAAACAAAAATGCAATCAATACAGCTAATGGCTACCCAATATCCATTCTCCTCTTCTTCCTCTTAATATAAAACCACTCCCTACCCCATTCTCATCTATTCACCCAGGTAGAGACTACATTTACCAGCTTCCCTTGCAGCTAGGTAAGGCCATGCGACTAAGATCTGGCCAATGGGATGTGAGCCATAGTGACATACAGCTTGAGTCATGCCCATTACAAAGGAGACTACTTGACTCCCAGTCTTTTTTGCCCCTACCTAGGGGCCAGAATGCAAACATGATTCTATTAAGCCAACCTTGAACATGTCACAGAGAGCAACAATCCAGGAAATGATAAGCCACAACCAGAATAACCCTGGGACCCTGGGTGACCTCATGGAGCAGAGAAGTCTGCCTACCCTGTACCTCTCACCTCTGAACTGCTACAGTAGAGAGAGAATAAACTGTTCTGGTTTGAGCTACTGATTTTTAGAGTTTCTCTGCTACAGAAGCTTAGACCATACCCTAACTGATACATGACTTAAACACTTAAGAGGTTTTTCTTTTTTTCCTCATACAACAAGAAGTCAATGCTGTACACCTGAAACTAACACAACATTATAACTCAACTATACCCCAATAAAATTAAAATTAAAAAAAAAAAAGAAGTCCAGTAAACTTCTGCTGGCGTTGGTTCAACAGGTTCTAGGCGGTCAGGACTGAAGTCTGTGTGATTCTCTTGAACTTTCATTCATGACCTCCGAATGGCTATTATAGCTACTGTTATAATGTCTGCATTTCTGAGGGGAAGGAGAAGGAAGGGAAAAGCAGGAAGGAAATGAAAGTCTTCCCAGAAATTCCCAGCGCTCATCCACTTCCATTTAATCAGCCAGATCACAACACATGGCCGTTCCTATCGGAGATCCAGGGAAGAGAGTTCTCCATTTTTCCAACTTTCTAGTAGAGGAAGTCAAGGGGAAGGGGGTTGGCATGGCCATATTGAGAGAGCCACACTATTAATATGATTATTATTATAGCAGTTCTTAGAACTTCCTGGGCTGTCCCATGGAAATTCCTGGCTTTCCCCAACTCTGCTGCCGCCCCTTCCATCAAAGGCTTTAGATCTAGCTGGAGATGGGTATTGTCTTAAGCACCCCAAGTGGGAAGTGACAAGCAGAGGGTCCCCCTGAGCCTGCCCCTCCCAGCTTGCTCTCTGCAAACAGCTTTCCTTTGGAGCTCTGACATCAGACTTGTGGATGAAGGAGGCTGTGTCATCTAACTGAGGAAGCCACCAGGGAAATGTCCGGTGTTTGGAGGCCATGAGTGTGCAGGACATTGTGCCATATTTACAAGATTCAGTCTTAGGCCCAAGGGAGCTTTAAGGGATCGTGAGGGTCTCACGGTGCCCTGGATGAGGACTCAGTACGAGCCGGGCACCAGGCTGAGCGCTTTCCAGGCTTTGTCACAGTTGCTGCTCTCCAAAGCCCTACAAAGTGGACAATATTATTTTCCAGGTTTTCCAGATGAGAAAACTCATCTGAAAGGCTCAGAGAGGTTTAGAAGAATGGAGAGATATTAGGGGACATTTTGCTATGAATTATGCAATTCGTCTCTATTTTGCTTGGACTGACTTTGGTAATGATTTCGATGAATTTGCAATGCTTTGTGAATGTCACATGGATGTGTCTTCTGGACGTGACCCTGTGATGAGCATGGCCAGCAGGCAGTTCTTTACGCAGGTCACACTCACTGTCTCTTTTCAGGCGGAAAGAGGCAGGGATGGTGACTCAGGTCTGTGCTGGGGCTGCCTCCAGTTCTGACTTCCGTGAGCATGTGGTCCACGGCCACCATCAAAGTGGAGCAAGGATCCCCTTTCCCAGGCAAATCCTCCCGAGTTGCTCTGTATATGCCCTCTTTTTTTTTTTTTTTTTAAAGATTTATTTTTTTTTTTTTAATTGATTGATTGATTGATTGCTATGTTGGGTCTTCGTTTCTGTGCGAGGGCTCTCTCTAGCTGTGGCGAGTAGGGGTCACTCTTCATCGCGGTGCACGGGCCTCTCACTATCGCGACCTCTCCCGTTGCAGAGCACAGGCTCCAGACGCACAGGCTCAGCAGTTGTGGCTCACGGGCCCAGCCGCTCCGCGGCATGTGGGATCCTCCCAGACCAGGGCTCGAACCCGTGTCCCCTGCATTAGCAGGCAGACTCTCAACCACTGCACCACCAGGGAAGCCCTGTATATGCCCTCTTACTGACTTCTTCACCAAAGGCCCCACTGCCAGCTCAAAAGCATTATCACATGTGTTCAGTTTTCATAAGTTACAGATTTTCCCAACAAAATATTTACTCAGCCTTTGACCCTGTGAGTGTAAATGTTTACAACGACAAAGAACTCTAGAACAGAAACTCAGAGCCGAAGAAAGAAACACACTGCGGAAAGCCCTCCAATGAGGTACGCGGGGTTTCTCTTCCTCAGCCGGCTTTACCCCTACCTTACCCCTCCCCTCCGCCCATCAGATAAATGCGCCCTAGGACCAATTAGATTGGCGGTTATCCCCACCGAGCGCAGTCTTTCTTTCTTCCCACCCAAAGAACTGTCTGACCCTCTCTCGCTGCCCCGACCCACAAAAAAAGTGAATACAATGAATCGAGCAGAAAAACAGGCAGGAAGTCTCTACCCCCGGTTCCTGGACTACAGCCCAGGACTACATCCCATCTGAGTGGCCCCAGAAGTGATCTCGTGCAAGAAATGACTGATCTTTCCAGAACTCTGACTGCAGAATCTCCAGGAAAGTGGAGTAACGCCACTTCCCCAGGTTTTAACCGGTCGTTTCCTTCGTTTCCTTGTCCCCACACCTTTCTTGTGGTGTGCTCCTAAATAAACATTTTCCTCTCACTTCTTTTATGTCCAGCCACCTCCCTGTAGACCTGGGGCTGCTACATTTGTCGAGATTGCTGCCAGAGAACGCTACAGTAGAAGAAGGACACGTAATGCCCCTTTGTCACAGGGTGGACATCTGTATTTACAGCCTTCCCAGCATCCTCTCTTCTAGGAACGGCTCACTGGTGTTCCTTGAGGTCCCAGCGCTCCTCCACCGCACTGCACGTGGTCTGGGTGGGGCTGACCCCATCACCCACTCTAGGAATCTGGCTTATCAGAGGGTCACATCTCCCCCGGCTGTGGGGATTGGTTTAGGGGTAGGTGTATAACCCAAGCCAGGCCAAAAGAATCAACTCCGTTCCAAGATATCTGTGCAAACTGTAGAAAAGAGGCATGCAGACCATGCCTTACAGATTTCATTCTAAATGCAAAGGGATGAGGGGAGAATCACAGAAAGTTTAAACATGTTGATCGAGGCTTTTAAGAGATGGATCTGGCTACTGTGTGAAGAACAGAAGAAACTGGCTGATGGCAGTTGGAGCCAGTGCAATGGAGAGAAATGAATAGCTTCAAGATATATTTTGTAGTTCAATAGCCTTCCTGCTCTCCCCATGACAGATTTATGCAGAACAAAAGGCCCTCAAATCACCTTTGCACACTTTTCCCCGGATGAAAACAACAGCGGGAGTTTCCTCAGCCTCGTCCAGGAAGCAGCAGCAAGTGCTTTGACCCAAACAGGATTTTGAGAAAACGTGCACAGCTGTGGCATCTGCCATCTGCCCCCATGTGGCGAAAAACGCTGTTTGCAGTCCTCCCGCCCGAGCTCTTAGGGTTCATTCAGAAGATGGGAGGGAAAATGTTGGAGAGACTGGTTTAAAGATCCCCCCCAAATTTGGATTATTACACTTACCTGGACACTTAGGGAAAAACATACAGGGAAGCATGTTGGTTGCCTTTCTTCAGCTGATTATTCTGAAACAATAAAATGTTAGGTAGCTTTATTTATACAATTTAACATGAACCCTAGGAAGAAACTGAGTTTTCTTAACTGTTGTGGGTTAAATTATGTCTCCCAGAAAGATATGCCGATGTCCTCACCTCTGATAGGTGTGAATGTGACCTTATTTGGAAGTAGGGTCTTTGTAGATGCAGAAGTGGGTTAAGATGAGCTCATACTGGAGTAGGGTGGATTTTAATCAAATATGACCAGTGTCCTTACAGGAAAAGGAGAAGAGATTCAGAGAGACACAAAGGGGTAACACCGTGTGACATGTGACGTCAGAGGAATGGATAGGAGTGATGCCAAGGATTTCCAGCAACCACAAAAAGAAGCTCAGGGCTTCCCTGGTGGCGCAGTGGTTGAGAATCTGCCTGCCAATGCAGGGGACACGGGTTCGAGCCCTGGTCTGGGAAGATCCCACATGCTGCGGAGCAACTAGGCCCGTGAGCCACAATTACTGAGCCTGCGCATCTGGAGCCTGTGCTCCGCAACAAGAGAGGCCGCGATAGTGAGAGGCCCGCGCACTGCGATGAAGAATGGCCCCCACTTGCCGCAACTGGAGAAAGCCCTCACACAGAAACCAAGACCCAACACAGCCAAAAATAAATACATAAATAAATAAAATATTTAAAAAAATACTTTAAAAAAAAAAAAAAAAAAAAGAAGCTCAGAAAGGGAGCATGGCTTTGCCTACACCTTGACCTTGGACTTCTAGCCTCCAGAACTGTGAGAGAATACATTTCTGTTGTCTTATGCCACCCAGTTGGTAGTATTTTCTGTGGCAGCCACAGAAAACTAACACGCTCGGGTTTTTTAATTAAAACAAGTTTTGAGTCTTTGCCAGAACTCCGAATTTGGGTTTGGGGATGTATATTCAAGATGTTTAAAAGCACCTCTTTCAGTACTTTCCAACTATGTTCATATGTAACTTTTATTTCTTAGTAAGGTCTTTGGGATTATCTGCGCAGTCATATTTGAGCCTTTTTAGGCTTTGCTGCATTAAAAAAAACTCATATGTTTTTAAAAATTAAAAAGCACAATTGTAAACACATATATAAACACACTACAACACATAATAGTTTCAAAATAGTATCCTACATCTATTTATTCAAATACTGGTTATTTGTGTGTAAATCCTTTTCTCATACCTCTCAGCTTCTTTAACCAAGCAGACATTCAAATATTGACTGAAAAATGAAAATCAATATTAGTAGCAAATTGATAGAGGCAAATTATTTTTGTAAGGAAAAAGGGCATTCACCCAAGAAACCCTTATCTAAAGACCCAAATCATAAATCTAAGGTTGGAGGGAAAATGAGGCTCATGTCTAGTTATTCCATGCCCCATCCTCTAGGTCATCCTGAGATTCTTCTCCATCCTAGTTCTTTTTTTTTTTTTTTTTTAATAAGATATTTATTTATTTATGGCTGCTTTGGGTCTTCGTTGCCGCGTGTGGGCTTTCTCTAGTTGCAGTGAGCGGGGGCTGCTCTTTGTTGCGGTGCGCGGGCTTCTCATTGAGGTGGCTTCTCTTGTTGCAAAGCACGGGCGCGCGGGCTTCATTAGTTGTGGCTCATGGGCTCTAGAGCGCAGGCTCAGTCGTTGTGCGCACGGGCTTAGTTGTTCTGAGGCATGTGGGATCTTCCCGGACCAGGGCTCGAACCTGTGTCCCCTGCATTGGCAAGCGGATTCTTAACCACTGCGCCACCAGGGAAGTCCCCTCCAACCTAGTTCTATATGAGTATTATGGGTCTCGGATGGATGGATGGAGGGATGGATAGATGATAGATAGATAGATAGATAGATAGATAGATAGATAGATAGACAGACAGACAGACAACATGATAGAACTGGGAAGAAGAGCCATACATTGGGCCATGAACTAAACTCAGCTAATCTCATTTTCAGCTATGAGTGCAGACTTGGGTTTCAGGGTTACAGAAACTTACTCTCATGATTCCCTAGTTTTCCAAAGTTTTGCAGCCACTCATATATTTCCCTCTTGCTTCATTGGAGGTCCCACTGCCAAGATATTCTCCTGTTTGAAGAGCCTGTAGAGAAGATGGAAATTAGGGCCAAGTATACCCTCAAGTCCCCCTGCTCCCTTTACCTCCCTGAAGCAACCCCCTCTCTCCCAACCACTCCGAGAAGCTCTTGCCGGCCTGGTGTGGTCCGAGCCAGGACGACAGGAACAGGAAGCAGCCATTCCCGCTCCCTCTGGATGCCAGCGCCTTGGCTGAGACAGGTTCACATATATAAACTCAGCCCTTCATCTTCTGCCTATTTATTATTTTTAATGGGCACCATATGCAATTCACTGACTTTTGTTTAACGTTTTTCTTTTCCTTCCTGGTCCTTCGCAAGCTATTCCCACCAAGGCAGGCGAGTAAGCACAGCTGGAAAACACACACCATCATAAGAATCTGGTTCCTCTGAAGCCTTCTCTTTGGACCCAATTTTAGCCAGGGGAAGAAGGTGCGGGGGCAGGGCAGCAGGGGTAGTGGATTGTGCCCTGGTCTGGGCTGGAGGGACTGACATCATTTTAACTTATCAAAGGGAGCCAGGGCTATGATACATTTATGGGAAACTGCTGTCACTTCCAATAGAGTACATGCTATCTCCTTTAATTTCATGATTAGTGTCATTTCATCATTGGAAAGACCAAGCCTTTTCTTGTTCAGTGGCATAAAGCTAATGTAAAATCAAGTGTGTGGTTCCTGGAAATTTTCACACAGTGTTTTTTAAAAATTGACATTGTTCGATAGTTGGGCAGTAAATTTTCTTCCTAATGAGACACTGAAAAGAAAGTGAACATTGGATGTTATGCCCAAGGAGAGTTAGTTATTGAAGATTTATGGGCAATCTGTGCAAATACTGTCCTTTTCTTCCAATGAGTTTCTAATTTTGGTTTGATAGTCTCCAGGTGTCCATATTTGCCTGTGATATTAGATGCGTAAAACTGGGTAATAGACATATATTGTCTCTCTTCCTTCTTGAACTGTACCTCTCCCATGGGCTCATTCACAGCAGAATCATACGGAATCTGTTTATACGCCAGCTCTGCTGACATTGACATAGATACATGACACTAAATAAAGACCGGCCTCCAGCCACCCACACCAGCAGATAATGTGGGGAAAAAATTCTCCTTTCTACAGATTTTCCCCAGAGAAAGTTGGCCTTCTGAACAAGGAATGCAGAGCTTCTCTGCTGAGCCTGGGATGTTTCCCCACTTGGAATGCTCAGAGGCCAGAGGGCAGACATGGCCTGTAGGAACACCTTAGGTCTTTCCTCAGTAAGGGGCCTGGCATTCATTTTCTGCTAATGTTCAGATAAAACATTCCTTGCACCAGATCCCTTTGGAAGCCTGGCTGCACCAGGTCTCTTATCTTGTCCTGGGAGAAGCTATAGTGACCCCCTTAAATGTCTGTTGGCACCATTATGCACATCTGAGTGACTTCATGCAGTCTTGTTACCTTACCATAAATATCAAATGATGGGCCAGTGAGTAAACCTCAAAGGTCTTGCTAATGGTCAGCCATGTACGCAGTGCCCAGGAGGAGCAAAGTCATCTATTCTTTATGCTCAAGGCATCTATTGCTATCCACGTGGAGCCCTCCACGGTGGGATGGCCAGTGTGGCCTTTCTCTCCTACTTAGCTGCTCTCTCTTCTCCTTCTGAAGCATAATGAGCCTTTTTTCTCACATTAGGGGCACCTACACAACCACTCTTCTTCTGGTCCTCTGGAGTCCTCCCAAAGAAACCAGAAGACATGACAAGGGACAAGCACGCTGTGTAGACAGAAGACACAGTTACTTTCTGAAGTGTCTCTGATAAGGAACAAGTGATAGAAAGTTTATAACACACATAAGGTATTCTCTAATCTGCAAAGCTCTACACACTTGGTGGTAATGGTGACGGTGGTGGTGATGATGGTGTTGGTGGTGGTGATGATGATGGTGGTGATGGTGGTAGTGGTGCTGGTGGTGGTGATAGTGGTAGTGATCATGATGGTGGTGATGGTGGCAGTTGTGATGGTGGTGATGATGGTAGTGGTGCTGGTAGTGGTGATGGTGGTGGTGATGATGATGGTGGTGATGGTGATGATGGTGGTGGTGGTGATGGTGGTGATAATAGTAGTGGTGATGGTGGTGGTGATGGTGGTAGTGGTGATGGTGATGACGGTAGTGGTGCTGGTAGTGGTGATGGTGGTGGTGATGATGGTAGTGGTGATGGTGGTGGTGGTGGTGATGGTGGTGGTGATGGTGGTAGTGGTGATGGTGATGACGGTAGTGGTGCTGGTAGTGGTGATGGTGGTGGTGATGATGGTAGTGGTGATGGTGGTGGTGGTGGTGATGGTGGTGGTGATGTTGGTGGTGATGATGATGGTGGTGATGGTGATGATGGTGGTGATGGTGGTGATGGTGGTGGTGATGATGGTGGTGATGATAGTAGTGGTGATGGTGGTGGTGATGATGGTGGTGATGGTGGTGATGATGGTAGTGGTGCTGGTAGTGGTGATGGTGGTGGTGATGGTGGTGGTGGTGATGGTGGTGGTGGTGGTGATGATAGTGGTGATGGTGGTGATGATGATGATGGTGGTGATGGTGGTGGTGGGAGTGGCAGCCACAATGGTAGTATTTCAATATATTATCATGTCTTAATTTCAGTCCCATATTCCTCTGCTAAAGTACCCTATTGCTTAATAGAAAAATTTCTCCCACTGCCTGGTGCTGAACCACCTTCTCTACATTTCCTGGAGCCTCTCTGATGCAGAAGGGGAGTCCTGGGATCTTTCTGGAAACTTGACTCAGCCAGCATCCTGCTCCATCCCCACACCAGCAGGAATTATGGAGGGATAACCCCCACCTGGCTTTCTTCACCCCCACTTACTCTACTCCCGGAAGGCTGAATGGATGACCAGGAAGGGCAGAGCTGAGATGAGAGTAGTGGGATGTGGCCCAGAGAGAGGGATTGTCACACACTGCTATTGCCAATCCAGAGTCAACCACAGACCTGCCAGGCTGCTCCAGTAGACACCTTGGTGCCACCTGCTGGCCATTCCCAGTATGGCACCCTGGGAGGTTAAGCTGTCCTGTGAGAAGGGGCTGGAGGGACACACACTTCGAGGGTGACCACTCTGTACAAGGCAGATGGTGGACAAGGCAAGGTCCCAGCTTCACAGGCTGCCTGGAAAATCAAGGCATGTACCAGCTGGGGTCTCCTGGGGAATAAATGGGAAATGTGGATCAAAACCACTTGAGAAGGGCCTTGAATGACAAGCCAACAATTTGGGGCATCAGACTGCCTGAGCATCCCAGAGTGCACCCTGTGGAGGGCCAGGGGTATGCAAAACCCCAGGAAAAACACGGCACATTTTCTGGAGAACCTATTCTATTCAAAGACTTGGGAGGAGAAATTGCAGTAATTTTGAAGACATTTTAAATTAAATGCATATATATTATGCAGAAGAATGCAAAATTCTGAAAAATTTTAAAGACAACACAGCTGCCTCAAAGACGTCTTCCATATCAGGAAATGTCTGCAGCCCCTTGGAGGTCAAGGTATCTATTTTTTTTATTAATTTTTATTGGAGTATAGTTGCTTTACAATGTTGTGTTAGTTTCTGCTGCACAGCAAAGTGAATCAGCTATACATATACATATATCCCCTCTTTTTTGGATTTCCTTCCCATTTAGGTCACCAAAGAGCACTGAGTAGAGTTCCCTGTTCTATATAATAGGTTCTCATTAGTTATCTATTTTATACATAGTCGTGTATATATGTCAATCCCAATCTCCCAATCATCCCACCCACCCTGGTCAGGGCATCTAAATGGAAGAGGTTGAGATACGTCACAGAAAGCCTTGGAAGGGACGACATTATGTGGGTGATTTCAGAGGGAAAAGGACTACTTCCAGCCTGGAGAGGGGCCAGGGAAGAAGAGGAAGCGATTTTCAGCACCATGTCAGCTGTGCCATGATGTCACTGACATCCGAGCACCCCTTCTTGTGTGCTGCTGTCAGAGGCTGAAACTCAGCTGCAATGGAAGCTCAAGGTGAAAGACACCTGCCAGCCTGAGAGAAGGCAGCCTCCGTGATCCTCTCCAGCAACATTACAACAAGGACACTGGTGGGAAAAGCAGGCTTTGCTGGCATGGAGGGTTATTGCAAACAGATGCCACCTCCAGAAAAAAGTGGCAAATGTCCGGCACTTTCATCCAGCTCATCTCCAGTCATTCCTTGTTTCCCTCTCTTGGTATAACATGGCCTAACCCCATTTCTGTACAAAGACAGAAAGGAAGACTTTTTTGATGCCTCATCCCTCATATCAGTTGAAACAGCTCAGGTCTTAGTGGAATGCTTGATTGGAATTTGACCTCTTTTATCCTCAAGCATTCATGACTTAAGGTATCTTCACTGAGAACACACACCCTGGAATGCCTTGACCATGGTCACTCAGTTCCCATGCACCAGCTCTACTCACTCAGCCTCTTTTGGAAATATGCACATATTTCCTCCATGTTTTCCCTATCCCTACCCCCACTTGCCAAATAAGAGCTTTGTTAAAGTAATTATTATTTTCTCAGGATGACCAGGCGGGTAGCAATTTGCAAGGCTGTGCTAAGCCTGCCCATGGCTTTGATAGAATGTGAAGTCCACTGGGTGTTTAGACATAGTAGGAAGAATTGTACAAAGATGGCAACAGACCAACTACCCCTGACCTGTCGCTTCTTCAGTGAAGTGGTTTGTCTTTGCTAGGCATTTGTTTTGCTCTGAATTACGTCAAGTCAAGCAAATATGAAGAGTGCAGTGGGGCTGGGGGCTGGAGCTGAGTAGCTGGAGAAGTTAAAAAGAGTTTGTGCAGGAAAAGAGAGAAGACTGGGTGAAGTGGCTGAAAGTTTATAAAGGCTTTCAAGGAGGGTCCCCTGTGTGATGTGCAGTAGCCCTTGTCTCCTGCACCTCTGCAAACCTGCAGTGAAATCTACCTCATTTATGAAGGCTTCCGGAGCTGGACTTGTGTTGTGTCGAGGATGTGGGGATGTACTGAGGCAGTGAGAGGTCTGGGGGTGAGCAGGGGGTGAGGGCAGAAGCTGGAAGGAAGCCCAGCTCTTTGCCTGTTTACATATACATACCAGTTTGCAATGGAAGATGACAGCACGGGGATGAAGCCATTAAAAGAAATCACGGCAGGGTATCATTGATAAAAAAGGGAGGGTTTTCATGTTAGAAAACCCTTGGTTCACTTCTCAGTGCTTCCCTTACTCTGCGTGTGACTTTGGTCAAGTCATGGAACCTCTTTAAGACTCAGAGCGTGACTTCATAAAATGGGGCTTATAATAGTACCCATCGGAGAGGATTGTTGTGAGGTTTCAATGAGATAATACATGGAAAGCAGAAGAATCCAAGATCCTTATTATTTCCTGGCTCTGAGACACACCTTTCCTCTCTACCCAGTCTTCCATACACATAACCACACACACACACACACACACACACACACAAGTGCACACCACCACAGGCCAGCTCTACTTCTTCATTACCCTTGATATTAATTTGTGCTTCTTGTAAAAAAAAACACTAAAGTTCAACAAATAAGACTAGGGTCTCTTTGATCATCATCCTATGGGGCAGAGTGCTCACTAAATATCCATATGGCCCCCCACATTGCCCAGCAACCCTTGCAGTTAGGTTGGGGTCATTTGACTAGTTCTGACCAATGGGCTATAAGCAGAAGTACCACATACGCTCTCAATCTTAGCAACTACGGAGATCTCGCATTTCCAATGGCAGAGCTACAAAGTGGAGGAGGGCTGCCTTGCTCCTCCTTTTTATTATCTTAAGGCACTGGAGAGTCTAACCCAGTGATTCTCAAACTTGAGCCTGCACCAGGATTACCTGGAAGGTCTGTTAAAACATACTAGATTGCTGGGGCCCACCCCAGAGTTTCTGATTCATAGGTCAGGTGGAGAGAGCCTAGGAATTTGCATTTCGAACAAGTTCCCAGGTGATGCAGAGGCTGCTGCTCTGGGACCACCCTTTGAGAGCCACTGGTCTAGCCTATCCTGATCTAACTAATCCATGCCTTTGACCCCAACTGACCTCTCACAAACCTCAGAGGTGAAAACTCTCATTAACTTGTGTCTCCTTCCAATTTCTGTTTTATGCATTAACATACATATAGGTCTCTGTAAAAACTGTAGAGTTACTCAATTTCACATACACAGGATCCTGTTAAATATATTGTTCTGCATCTAATCTCTTCTATTCAGCAATACATCTTAGAGACTTAGCCATGTTAACCCATGTAGGGCTAGCTCATTCTTTTTAGTTGCTGTGTGGCATTGCATATATAGATATACTATAGTATAGTATATATAGTATAGTAGGGCTTCCCTGGTGGCGCAGTGGTTGAGAGTCTGCCTGCTAATGCAGGGGACACGGGTTCGAGCCCTGGCCTGGGAAGATCCCACATGCCGCGGAGCGGCTGGGCCCGTGAGCCACAACTGCTGAGCCTGCGCGTTTGGAGCCTGTGCTCCGCAACGAGAGAGGCCCGCGCATCGCGATGAAGAGTGGCCCCCGCTTGCCACAACTGGAGAAAGCCCTCGCACAGAAACGAAGACGCAACACAGCCAAAATCAATCAATCAATCAATCAATCAAAACATACGCATCTGATTCAAGATCCTCATTAAAAAAAAAAAAAAAAAAAAAAGAGTATATATAGTATAGTATAGTATAGATATACTATGCTTTCTTTTTTTGTCCCTGTTGGTAGATATTTAGATTGTTTCCAACAGCTTCCAATTCAAACAACTCTGCAATGAACTTCTTCACACGTATTTCCCTGTGCATATATTAGTGTTTTTATCAAGGGTATGTACATTAAAAAATGTAATAGCTACTGTTGGCCATTCTTATTTTTTCTAGGACAAAGCTGGAATTCATGAAGAGAAGAAAAAAGAAATCTTAACAGTAAGCTTTGGCTTCTGGGCTTTTGGGGCCCTCACAGTACAGTGTGACATTTCTCAAAGTTTGTTTTATAGGGGAAAAAGAGCCTTGTGTTCAAATAAGAGTGAGCAGGTCAGAGTTAAACAGCTTTATATACTACAGGACTTCTCAGAGCCTTTAATACATGAACATGCACTATAGATTGCCGACAGAAGCAAGTAGCCTGCAACACTTCTCAAACTGACTTGCCTTGGATACCGTTCTTCATTTGGAAGTCTTGAAACTAGGGTTACTCAGCACCCACTTGAGGAAATAAGGTTATAATAGAAAGAGCTTGAGTTTGGGAAGCCATCTTGGGATTGACTCTTAACTCCACCACTTACTAGCTATATGACCTTGAACAAGCTATTTAGCCTTTCGGAACCTCCATTTATTCAACTGTAAAATAGGAGAAACAAATCCTACAGAATTGCTGTGATTAAATGAGATAATAAATGTGAAAACGCCTGGCCTAAAAAGTATCACAAAATATTTTCTCTACAGCCCAAGGCTGGGCAAGAGGCTAGGGTCAGTTTCTTCAGCTAGGATATAAAATATTTCCCATCAGAACCTGACTGCCCCAGTGTCAAGAACATTTTGTTCCTGGTGTGTGGTTCCTAGAAGACAGGATAGAGTAGAAGTTATTTAGACTCTAGAATCAAATTAGGTACAAACCCCAGCTTATCACCCACAGACTGTGTGACCCTGGGCGAGTTACCTACCCTCTCTGGGCTCAGTTCTGTCATCTATAGAAGGGGACAGTAGCAACACCCACCTCATAGAATTGCTGAGGCTGAAATGAGAGAATCCACGTCAAGCTCTTATGATGAGCACGGTGCCTGGTGCAGAGTAACAGTAAGCCCCAGGAAGGGCTATGGTATCAGTTGTTGATGTCAAGCATGCAGTGGCATAGACAACATGACTGCTAATTTCCACATATCACATGCAGTGACCTGGTTGGAAAGTGCAGTAACAACTGGGCTTCCATCCTGCCACTCTGAGCAACAGCTGAGGTCTGACATGAGAAGACAAGGGTCAGGAAGTGCCCAGGAGAGGATAAGGTCTTTGCAGGGCAATGCAAGAAAAATATGAAACGGCTATAAATGTGCTCTGCAACATTCCGATGACAAAAAGGAAAAAGCCATATTACTTTCTTAAAAAAAAAAAATCAAATTAGATCTGGCTCTGAGCCCCACACGTGCCTAGATAACTAGAAATTCTATCTCAATCATGTTTCAAGAGAGGAGGTTATAAGGGTCACGTGACATCCGGGAAGGTGACGTGGTGCCCAGAAAAGGTGTCTAAGGTCTGCCCTTAGTGTATGGGGGTCGCCTTATTATCACTGCTCCTTCTGCTAAGCTTTGCTCGCACGGATCTGGTCGTCAGCCCTGGGAGCCTGGGTGAGCCCAGAGGTGCTCCCCGGCACCCTCCACACCGAGGGAGGACTCAGAGACTCTCTCTCCCTCTGCACCCAGACTTTGGGCTTAGTGGTCTCTCTCCACCGCAGCCCACAGCCATCTCCACATCTGGCTGCTGCACGTCAACGGAACTCAGGGCAACAGTACTTGTGAACTGCACACACACACACACACACACACTCAAATCCATCCCCTTCCCAGTCCTGGGGGAGCTCAAGTTCATTTTCTGACCTGAGCTACCTCTGCAACTTCACTCGGCTTCTCCAAGAGCCTAGATCCCCAAACAAAGCCATGATGGGTCTGGGAGTTATGACCCATGTGTCCGGCAGGTGCCATTTTTGACTTTGAAACATCAAGGCAATTAGGGCAAGAGAGCCCCAGCTGGGGGGGTCTTGGAGCACATGCAGCACAGAGGAAGGAGACCACCACTCAGGCGTATGGGCTGCAAGAACAGCATACGGATGGGCATCTCCATAAATCACCTGCCCCACAGAGCCGATGTGTTTTTCACGTATGATGTATACAAACCACACACCAGCATTTAATTCCTATTGCTTCCGTCCTGATTTTGTACCGAAATTAATAAATTTCTCAAAGATTCTCAAAGACCCAACTGGTTCCCAATTCCCATGATGGCACAGAACTGCGGAAAGGACATGGGCTTCGAAAAGTGTTATTCTGAGCATGAAGGGAACACAGTGAATATCTGGGTTTTCCTCTATTTTATTGGTCAATTTTTATTAATCTTTTTCCCCTGCTTACAAAAGAAGTGTTTGTATATTATAAAATGTCCAAAATATTACAGAAATATTTGCTCTAAGAAGCAAAAGTCCTCCATAATCTCACCTCTCAGAGTTAAATATCAATAATGGTTTGATGCATATTTCTCCACTTTTTTTTGTTAATTTATTTTGGCTGTACCAGATCTTAGTTGCGGCACATGGGATCTTTGTTGCAGCATGCAGGATTTTTAGTTGCAGCATGCGAGCTTCTTAGTGTGGCATGCATTCAGGATCTAGTTCCCCGACCAGGGATTGAACCCGGTCCCCCTGCATTGGGAGAGTGGAGTCTTATCCACTGGACCACCAGGGAAGTCCCTCTCCACATTTTTTTTGTCCATGTGCATATTTTAATTACTTTTTGAAAAATAGAATGATACCATATGTGAAAACTTTTTTCAAACAACAGATCTTAGACCTGCCAAAGCAAAGAGATCTACCTGCCTCATTCTTTTGAAAAGTTGTACAGTGTTTTCTTGTATGCACCATAATTTATTTAATCTGTCACTGGCTGACATTTTATCTACCCAGCTTTCTAAGTGAATCCCAAAGGGGTTAACTGGCTTGTGCCAGGTCACATGGATATTGAGAGGTAGCCCCCAGACTCAAGCCTCCTCATGCCCAAGCTACTCTGCTGCCCCTTGAGTTTCAATTTTATTTACTCTTATTGCCACGGGCAGGAGTAGGGTCTGTACTGGAGAAGGACTCTTGAACCAGCTTTTGTCCCAAGGATTCTGGAGAAGAACTGAGGACAATTGGCTGTCACAGCTAAGAGAATGCCAGCCAGGTCCTTTCACTAAGGAATGATTTAGACACATGCCATCCTACTGAATTAGTAAGAACATACAGACAAAGGACATAAAAGAATCTGCGGGGGAAAAAAAAAAAAACTGGCGTCTGGTCCTTAAATCAATTTTTGATAATGAGTGTCATATATTTAAATGTTCACACATAATCATCACATTAGTATTAACCATACCATCAAAGACAATCTGATTATATAATATGCTTCTTCATGTATCACCGCCATGAACTTGTTAATACATGTAATTATAAACGGAGAAGTAGATTGAGAGTATATTCAATAGAAGCCTCTGGAAGTCTGAGTGTGATTTCCTGCTGTTTCCCATCAACTTGCATGAGACAAAGCTAAACAACTGTCCTGGCACAAGGACGCCAGGCCTCAATGCCAGGCCGTTCACCCCAGGCCTCATCTCGGACCCACTTTTGCTGATTTTGGGGGGCCCTGTGATCCCTGTGTGTCACCCAGGACTCCTCTGGTTGCAAGAGTCTTGTGCCCAACTCCAACCGGCATCAGTGGGAAAGGGTTGGTGGGAGGGGTACCAGGAAGTCGCTGGGTGATGCCCAGATGGAAGGGGTCTAAATAAGCCAGAATCGGGAAAGCAGATGTGAGGCTGACCCTGGGAATCTCAGGAACTGGAAGCAGCTCAAATTCTGACCCCCATGTCCACACCCCCTCACTCCACTGGGGCCCTGACACCCACTGACCCACCTCCTGCACAGATGGCCCCTCGCCCTGCAGAGGCTCCAACGCTCTATGCTAGGCCACCCTCCTCTCCTCACGCTCGGATCCCCCTGCTTGCCAATCCCTGAGGGAGGGCACCCCTGCCACGCCACGTGGGCTCCCAAACTCTAGGACAGCTCTGCCACCCTCACTAGGCCACCCCTCCGGACACAAATGCCCTCAGTGCTCTCAGGACCCACCCCTGCCCAGGTACCAGGGCCCCAGACGCCCTGTGCAGACACCGCCCTTGCCTGGTCCCACCTAAGGGCATCTGGACCAAATGGTTTGGGAAGGAGAGGGGGAGGGGGAAGGACAGAAAATTTCTGACCTGAGAAAATATAATTCTATCTAGGATGAAGAAAAATGGGTATCAAAACAGTACATAGGGTTTCCCTGGTGGCGCAGTGGTTAAGAATCTGCCTGCCAATGCAGGGGACAGGGGTTCAAGCCCTCGTCAGGGAAGATCCCACACGCCGCGGAGCAACTAAGCCCGTGTGCCACAACTACTGAGCCTGTGTTCTAGAGCCTGTGTGCCACAACTACTGAGCCCGTGTGCCACAACTACTGAGACTGCACTCTAGGGCCCGCGAGCCACAACTACTGAAGCCCGTGCGCCTAGAGCCCGTGCTCCGCAACAAGAGAAACCACCGCAATGAGAAGCCTGCACACCGCAGCGAAGGGTAGCCCCCGCTCACCGCAACTAGAGAAAGCCTGCGCGCAGCAACGAAGACCCAACGCAGCCAAAAATAAAAATAAATAAAATAAAATAAATTTAAAAAAAGAAAGTACATACACTAGCGTGACTCTCAGAGGCGGGGACCCCGGTGTCGGGGCTGGTTTAATAGTCCTAAGCATGGCAACGGGGTGGAGGGGGAGAAAATGGGTCGTTGTGCTCGGCTGAGTTTTGATTTTCATCTGAAAAAGGGGCATATAGTAAGATGAGCTCATGTTTTACTCTAAAATTCTGTGCATTACCATAGAACTCTTCTTTCCACCCAAATGATAGTGGCACAATCTGCTCAGCTTAAAACTGGACATTTACCCCCTCAGAGTGTCCCATGGTCTCTCCAGGAGTGAAGGGCTTGTCACTATGAGCCCATGGCAGTCACCATGTGGTGTCTTCCTCCTCTTCCCCTCTGGGTCCCGCGAGTCCACATCTGGGTCCTTAAAGCTCCATGGAGAAGCCTCCCCAAGGCCACGGCCATCATGAACCCCAGGGCCCCTTCGAATGACCTGAGTGTTCTGCAGGTCTCCAGGTCTAGAGGCGGCAGAGCACTTCTTGATACTGTTATCTCCTTCCTTTGGCACCTGAGCCCCAAAGTGGCTCTGACTTTACCCAGAATCTAACTTATCCCAGGAAACAATTTTCCATGTTTGGATACAATGGAAACAATTGTATCTCATGGAAACAATTCTGTCTGTTCCAATGCTCATCCCTCCAACCACAGTACCTCTTCCCTAGACCAAGGGGCTGGCCGAGCAGCAGATCTTATCAACTCCTCTCCCTCCTCTGTTTATCCCACCCTCCTCTTTCCTCCCAAAAGTTCTCCTTCTTTACCCAGTAACAAAACGTACGCTCCTAGATATATCAACGGATACCAGCAGATCGCAAGGGTAGGGGAAGGATAGAACCCTTATCAGTAGCACCTGAACGCCATCCAAAGATGCCTAAGACTTGTATTAAATAGGAGAGACTCTGAGCAATAATAGTGTGACAGAGTTTCCAAATTTCAAAGGAATCATTTGTATAAGGCTGGATACTGAAGACTTCTATCTTCAGAGATATCAACTCTCACAGCCAGTTATTAGTGTCTTCAAGAAAGACCCAATGGATAAAAACAAAGGGACCACTGATATTCAGTCTTGAAGACGACCACATGACTATGGTCAGAGCAGAATTGCATTCTGGGAAGTGCTTGAGCTCTGAAGTGAACCAACCTGGGTTCAGATCCTCCCTCTACCATTTACAACCTAATAGACCTCGAGCAACCCCCTTGACGTCTCTGGGTCTCTGTTTCTTTATCAAGGTTGTTTGACAATATCTGCGTCAAGCCTCTGGTACATGGAAGACACTAATACACAGCAATTATTATTACTGACTAATATTGGGGTACACAAGCTACTTTATTTTACTTACATTTTATTAAATGTATACAAAGTTGTCTGGAATATTTTTTATATTTGTTTGTCAAATTGCCCATTAAAGATCCATCCAAAATATTATACCATTTTAGCAAAAACTAAAATGATGGAAATCCAACTCAGTTTTTGGACTGTTTTCTATCTAATTGGAATTTCCATGGAGACCAGGCATCGAAAGTTCTCTCTCCCCCAACCCATGGCTGGGGGCAGTCAGCTCCCCTCCCCCGCCAGGCTGCCCACAACCTAGGTGTAATATATCCGTGAGCCCCTCATGTTTCAGATCCAGCCCAGAGAATACCCTCCAGCAGCTTGTTGGCTGGGTATTTTTTGGTGGAAATTCAGCATTTCATTCTACCATTTCAAATGGAAAACTGAAATCCAGTAATGAAACTTCTTATATTCTTTTCGACCATGGAAAAAACCAGGGGAACTACTCAAGGAGACATTGTCCACCAAGCCATCATTGAGATGTGGACTGTCTTCCCTGAAATGACTTTCAAGGTCACTGTTTGATCTTTGACCTTGGACTGGGAGAATGACGAGTTAGGTTTTCACATGGTAGCCACATACATAGGAGCTGGGCTTGGGGTGCCGCTGACATGATACAGGGAATGGGGTGAGGGCTGGGAATCAGGGAGAAGGGAAGCAAATCTTCAGTTTCACCGAGAATCTTGCTTCCCCCAGCCCTTCTTAGCTCATCTCATTGGGTAGATCAGTTATCTTTGGCCCAGTAAGATTACCACTTTCTGCTTGGTTAATACCCAGTGCTTTACTGAACCAGAAAATGCCCTCAGCAGGGAAAGCAGAGGTAGATACATGAGATAAAACTCACTTCAAGTCTTTCGTGTCCTTGAAGGATTGTGTTCCCTCCAGTTCCTGGCTGCTTGGGTTGCTCTCCAGTGCCTGCAAACAAACATATCCAGAGATTACATATATATATATAATATATATCTTCTATATAACATGTTATATATAATGTGTACAATTTTCCTCCAGCTTTTATAATTGCTATCAGTGGAAGGGCTAACCCAATACATGCTACTTTGACTGGAACTGGAACTCTAGTTAGAACGATGTTTAATAGTAGGAGGCAACACTTGCACAAGACTCTTCAAATGAAGTCTTATGTGAAAGCCTAATACATTAAACAGGTGAAAGAAAAGCTAGTCCAGTATTGGCCAGGTCGGTAGAAAGTATCCAGATTCATACACACAGAAAATGGAACATAGAGCTGGTCATATTCTTTGGGACTCTTGAAGTTTGAAAACTACCAAGAGAAAGGATGTGGGTTTTGGCTTCTGAGAGACCTCAGCTTGAATGCCAGACCTTACTAGGTATGTGTCCATAGGTAAGTGATTTAACTTCTCTCAAGAAAGTCACCTTGTCTGCAACATGGAGACAGTGGTATCCATCTTGTTTTCGTTTTTGTTTTTGTTTTCTTTTTGGGCTGTGCCGTGCAGCTTGTGGGGTCTTAGTTCCCTGACCAGTGAATGATCCTGGGCCCTCAGCAGTGAAAGTGTGGAGTTCTAACCACTGGAATGCCAAGGAATTCCCCCCATCTTGCTTTTTAATGAAAAGTTGTTGTAAGGATTATCACAAAGTACATGAAAAGCATCTTGCACATTGCCTGGTGTATAGTGGACAAAATTGTGAGCTTCTCAAATGCAGGGCTATTTTCTGCACTTTTCTAACTCACTTAGCTCCTATCCAAGGATTGTACACTTGCTTGTTGTTTTACTTGCCTTTTCTCTATTAAAAATATTTCCATGTAGGCCTCCACAGCCCTAAATCCTGAGCTGTCATTATTCTGAAATAGCACCGTAGGACACAAGAGCATATTGAGAAGTATTAGGCTAAACAGAGCTTTTAATTGCAAATGGAAGATAAATGAAGATGGACTCCTGTCTATGTATGCACATGAAAACTAACAGTTCCAATGGTGATAAGAAATTGACACTTCTACCTGCCATGCTTGATATGAATTATAAACCGATCTTCTGTAACAGCCCAAATATCTCTAAAGACATGTAATGTAACCATTCAGTAGCACACCCTTTTTTAAAAAAATAAATTTGCTTTACTAAATGTGTAAATGGATTAATGGATAGAGGATCATGGAAGCCTTTGCCACTGTGTGTTGATAATCTTGTTAATAAAACATCATGAAATTTTTCTAGGGAAAAAAAGATGAGTCTTCTGATTTCAGCCTTAAAAGAAGGGGAAAACATTTCTTGCATCATAGCAAACCTAGGGAAAGCTGGAGAATAGCACTAATAAATATAAAAAGGGGACATTAATTAATCAGAAAACAAGAAAGGAGAAGACAGTAAATAAACAATTCTCTAGATAGTGTAATTTAAAAAAAGAGAGAAAACAGATATTGATAATTAGAAATAAGTAAAGGAGTATAAGCAAAGATATGGAAGCTATTTTAAATCTTAGAGAAAGAATATGCATAATTCTATGATACTAAATTTTAAAGGCTTGATAAAATGGATGGTTTTCTAAGAAACTGTAAATTGTCAAAATTGTCTTAAGAAATAAATAGGAAATCTGAGCAGATTAGCAACTCTGCAGAAAGCTACAGCACCATGAAAAGAAAAAACAATAGACCAAACTCTCTTGTGAATATAGATATAAATTTAAATTGCAAATCAAGTCAAATCAATTTTCAAGTGATAGTAACACCATAACTAAGTATGATTTGGAATAAAGGGTAGTTCAATGGCAGGAAAGCTATTAATGTAATTTATCACATCAGTAGATCAAAGAAGGTACCACAGTAGGAAGAGAGGAGAGGTAAGAGGCCAAGCATCAGATGCTGAAGACAGAGCCCATGGGTTGGAAACATGGCTTTTCTTCTTATGTTGTGACTTTTACCAAGCAGTCTAACTTCCCTGCGCCTCAGTTCCCTCACTGTAAAATGGAGATACTAACATTATCTACTTCAGGGAGTTGTTGTGAGAAATCAATAAATTAACATTTGTAAAGTGGTTTACACCGTGGCTTGGTGTTTAGTAAGCTGGATACAAGTACTTGCTTAATAAAACAAAACCCAATCATCATCTGTCTAAAGGCTGATAATAAATTTATTATCATTTCCTGTTAGACGCTTTTGATAAACTGAATAGCAGGATATTTCCTTAACACCATAAAGAACATCTATCCCAGACTAACAACTAACATCACTCCACTGAGACAGTAAACGGACAAATACAGAAAAGGGAAAGGCAAGACTATATCCTGTGGTGTTGAATTGGAACTGGAGGTATTGGTATGAACCAATGGGTTTTAACAAATACAGATCACTCAGTATGAAAACAGATACGTGTGCGTGTGTGTGTGTTTGTACACATACATCTATTTCTTAGCTCTGCCCACCCCGAGGGCCTATAAGCAATGACAGTCCAGTAGCAGTAAGCTACTAGTATCCAGATATCAGTTTCTAAATACTATTATCCATTAAAATGAAACAGGGTTCCTTGGAGAAATTGCTGATTCCAGGGCAGAGACAGGGGAAGTACAAACTGAGCCTAGAACAGCTTCTGCCATAAAGAAAGGACATGCTTAAAAATGATGGAGACATGTCAAAAGTATTGGGAAGCCAATTTAAGGGGATCTCATGGAAAACTCTGGGACAATTTGAACATCAAAATATTTAATGATAATAAGAAGTTATAACCTGTTGAAAAAGATAAAATCCATGAATCCACACTGACGTAACTAAGCAAATACATACATACATATATACAGACATGGATGGATGGATAGATAGATAGATAAGAAGGAAAAGCTCCTTTTTACAGAGAAAAGCCAATGAATAAACGTGGAAGAAATGATGGAATTAGAAAATCACCCTCATGGTAACAACTGATTAAGGCGAGAATCATTAATGGATGCTTAAACCAGTGAGTGAAATTGTTATTTTTACATGTTAATATTTATATAGTCACTAAGAATCTCTCCATAAGATACTTATAGTGTTCACTATAAATGTCAAAATAGTATCTTTACAGTAGAGAAAACTAGCAAGCTCCACCTGCATCAAAGAATCAGTGTTAACATCATCAGTAATGGGTCAAACCATAGTATATGCCTCTCAATACAACCCACAGAGAACACACCATCGCTTTGGAAGTATTCCTGCCAAAATCACACACTCTAAATCTCATCGTGAGGAAACATCAGACAAACCCACAGGAGGGCATTCTGAAAGATAAGGGCTCTAGAATCTTCAAAGCAGTCTCCCCTCACCACCCCTCCCAGTTCTCCAAACCGGGGCCTCTGGGAGGGTAGCTCTCCACACTAGGGGTGTTGCTGCTTTGCAGAGCCGGGGAGCTGCCTCCCCTCACGGCTTTGGCCTGACGTCAGGTGGAGAAAGGGGAAGCCGCACAGGTAGTCATGGCCGGGAGAGGAGGGGCTGGAGCCCTGGGCAGCCATCCCAGGAGATTTTCCCTGGACCGAAAGGAAGGTTCCAGAGAGCCAGCCCGGAAGGCTCTGCGAGTCAGGGCCCTTGCCCTGGACCCTATCTGGGGCAGACGAATCACGTACATGCGTACTCCCACCCCGCGCCCAGCCCCGAATCCTCATCAGGCAGCCATGAGATAGGGGAGAACAGGAGAGCTACCTCGGATGGGGAACAGACGGGCAAGACAGCTTCTGTCCTTCCTCCAGAGCGGGCAGCTGGGACACGGAGGAGGAGGGTGCAACACCACCGTTGTCTGCCTTCAAAACCACCTTCTTGGGCTTCCCTGGTGGCGCAGTGGTTGAGAATCTGCCTGCCAATGCAGGGGACACGGGTTCGAGCCCTGGTCCGAAAATCTACCACATGCCACCGAGCAACTAGGCCCGTGAGCCACAGCTACTGAGCATGCGCGTCTGGAGCCTGTGCTCCGCAACGAAAGGCCGCGATAGTGAGACGCCCGCGCACCGCGATAGTGAGAGGCCCGCGCACCGCGATGAGGAGTCGCCCCCGCCTGCCGCAACTAGAGAAAGCCCTCGCACAGAAACGAAGACCCAACACAGCCAAAAATATAAATAAATAAATAAGTAAAATTTTTAAAACTCTTAAAAAAAAAAAAGAAAACACCTTTTTGGGACTGCAAAACCGCCACTGGTTAAGACCCCGCACTTCCACCGCAGGGGGCGTGGGTTCGCTACCTGGTCAGGGAACTAAGATCCCACACGCCAGGAGGTGCAGCCAAAAAATTAAAAAATTAAATAACAACAACAACACCTTCTTAATGACTCTGCCCTCTGGACTCTCCGTGAAAGTAGACTAGGGTGCAGAGGTGGGGAGTCTTCATGGGGGGCACTCCAGGTCTAGATCACGTCAATCCACTCAGCTGACAGATATTTACTGAGCCTGGGACGTGGGTTCCGAATCAAAGGTTGGGCAGCCGATCCTAACAGACTTTCCCAAACTTGCACGATGACAGACATCAGGGGCCCAAGATACACATACAGGTTCTGGGCCCGATCCCAGGCCCCCTGAGCCCTTCCCTAGGGAAGAGGCCTGGGAATCTGCACTTTTAACCGGCACTCCAGAGGCTTGTTCTCCCCGGGTTAATTTGAGAAATGGTGGCGCAGCTGTTTCCTGTTTCCTGTGCAGGTGGGGCGGGGCTGGCCTCGTTAAGGGGGTGGTTTTGCTAATCCCTCATCACCAGATGCTGCTCCCCTAACGGTGAAAAGCACAAGGAGTGGGTCTAGCATGGACCCCCAGAGCCTCGGGCCTGAGACAGGGCTGAGGCTACTTCTCATCCCAGTCGTTCCCAAAGTGCCACACGGTCCCCCTGAAAGCTCATTTGGGTGGTTTCTCCAACTTAATGAGGCCAAACCAGAACCCTTGGTTTTCACACTGGACCAGCTGTTCCCCCACCTTCCCCATCTCACTCAATGGTGCCATTGTCTGCCAGGTGTCCAGACCCAAACTCTGGGAACCCTCCTTGCATCCTCTCCTTCCCTCTTCATTCCCAACATCCAATCCATCAACAAGTCCTGGCAGCGCTCCCCACAAAACATATCCCAAGTTTGCCGCCTCTCCATCAACTCTGCTTCCACCCAGACCAAGCCTTCCTCAGCATTCCCCCCCTCCCCCCGCCCCGCCGGGCCTGGGCAAGAGACCCATCTCCTCCACGCTCCTCCTCCTCCTCCTCCTCCCTCTCGGGCCCTCTCATGTCACCGCCCACAGTGATCCTTTCTAAAAGGAAATCAGATCAAGTCCGTCCCTGCTTAAAACTCTTCATGGTGACCCACTGCAACTAAAATAAAATCCTAATCCCTTACTAGACTATTCTTTCCACGAGGGGAAGGAACATTTTCATGCAGTTCACTGCTCTGCCCTCCAGACCTGGAACAGTATCTCCACTGGCTCATCAATAGTCGTTTCCATAATTAATTGTCTTTTACAATGATCCAGGCTGTTTCCTGTTGAGCTTTACACAAGCGAAATAGCTGGCAAGTGTGACAGTCAGACAGTGCAACACCCAAGTGGGAGGGGCAGAGGGTGACTCGGGAGGGAGTGAGAAGAACGACGACGTGTCTCCACGCAGCCAGGGGAGAAGGTCAGGGCCAGGGCTCCTTCGTTTGATTGGGTCTCTCCTAGCAGAGGGAAAATGAGGTGCTGGCAGGGTTTATATGATTACTGACAAGCGTGGACCCCTTGTACCTGGACCCCTGCCCCTTTAGTAGGGCAGCTTGTCAATAAGAGGCAAGGTCACAGCTTTGATGGCAAAGCAACGCCCCAGTGCTCTGGGTCTCTTTGTGGGCTTTCCAGGGCCCTAGAGAGCCCAGCTGTGCTGGGTCTATCGGCTCTCCCCACCTATGTGTGTACAGAAGATGCTACACCACAAATGACCTCATTTCTGAGAACACAGATTAGGGTTGTGGGCATCCTACGTCAAGCTGTGAGTTCTCAGACTTCAGGCTTTGCAGAGACATAGATATATAGTGACCTTTTCACTGATTGAGGGGTGGATGGCAAAGGGAAGTATTGATCCTAAAGTCCTGGATAGGAAGGCAAAGTATAGTCCAGCAGTGCTGGAAGAAATGTCTATATTGAGAAAATTGACAATATGCCAGAGACTAATGTTAGCCCTAGGAATGTCCATAAGAAAAAATAGAGCAGATAATGGGGAATCTGGAAGGAACAGTTAACTGTACATTCATCAGCATTTATGGTGTGTCTCCTCTGGGCTGGCTTTCCAGGTGCCTAGGAAAAAACACCCCTGCTCTGGAGGCCCCATAGGACACTTCTCAGAGGCTAAAACAGAGCCCACCAAGTTGTATTGTGTTATCTGGGCTGGGGGCGCCTCATGGTGGGGACTGTCATTTCTGTGTGCTAGCGCAGAATCCAGTAGTGGGCAGTGGAGGTGGGGTGCCTGAAGCTTTTCCCTGGAGAAAAGTTCATCCTAGGAAAATACAACACTTTGTCACAAGATGGCACTCAAGGCTCACACAGTTTTGGACACAGTTTTGTTTGTTTTGTTTTGTTTATGTTTTGTTTTTGAGCAGCGCAAGTGCTCTTAAAGATCATCTACATCCCACCAGAGTTTTTGGGTTTTGTTCATTTTTCAGTATATGGAGGAGAATCCGGTTTTCCTAAACAGCTTTCCAGCTCTCCCCCATCAAACTCTAATTTTTCTTCAAACCCAGAATCTTGTAAACAAGCCGTAAGATGGTCTTCTGGGTTGTCTGGGCACCAGGCTGAGTTGACTTTGTAGATGGCTGTGAAACGTGTGGGAGGTTTGACTTGTTGATATCTGGAAAGCATGCCTCTATTCTGAGCCAGCTTGGGCCGGACTAGATACTGTTGCCTTGCTGGCCTTGAGCCAATAGGTCTGATCCAAGTACATTCCATGACTTTCATAGGAATTACTGGGTCAAGATATTCCTTTACAGGGGGTCTCGCTAGTGATAAGGCTGCAAGCCTGAGCTTCTAGAGAGCTGCCAGTGTATGAAGACAACAGAGAGAAAAGGAGCACCGAGAGCTGAAGAGAGAGGGACAGGAGCCTGGGGACCCATCTGAGCCCCTGGATCCCTCGTGCCTGAAGGCAGCTCTGGAGTTTCCAGCTGCAACAGCCAACGTCAGCCAATAAATTCCTTTTCCGCTTAAAGTCAGTTTGAGTTGGGTTTCTCTCTCTTGATACTGAAAGAATTCTTGCTAATACATTTGGAGAAAGGTCCTTGTCAACTGTTGTGGTTTAATCAACCAAAAGCGGAGGTAAGGTTAGGTCTCTGGGGTCAGCTGTTTGCCTTTGACCCAGGGGGTCCAGGCAGCAGCTTCAGGAAGCCCAGACACAGCCTCAGAGCTGCCCAGCACCTGGAATCCAGACGCAGTGCCGGGCACCGGACATCTCTGTGCCTGAGGAGGCTGGGGGAGTAAAACAGCCTCTGAGTGCTAGCTCTGTGCAATAATGATGATAGAACGAGCGTTTCAGATGAAAACGGGATCTTGAAGAGACATCCGCACCCCAGTGTTCACTGCAGCATTATTCATAATAGCCAAAACATGGAAAACAATCTAAGTGCCCATCAATGGATGACTGGATAGAGAAAATGGAGATATATATGAATATCATTCAGCCATGAGGAAGAGGAATATCCTGCCATTTGCCACGACATGGGTGGACCATGAGGGCATTACGCTAAGTGCAACAAGTCAGACAGAGAAAGACAGATACTATATGATACCACTTATATGTGGAAACTAAAGAACACCAAACTCATAGAAACAGAGGCTAGAATGTTGGTTACCAAAATGGACAGGTATAGGTCAAACGGTATAAATTGCCAGTTGTGAGATGAATAAGTTCTGGGGATCTACTGGGCAGCATGGTGACTCTAGTTAATAATTCTGTATTATATGCTTGAAAGTTGTTAAGAGGTTAGGGCTTAAATATTCTCACTACAAAAAAAGAAATGATAATTATGTGACATGATGGAGGTATGTGCTAAGCTACTGTGGTAATCGTTTCGCAATATAAAAGTGTATCAAATCAACACATTATACACCTTAAACGTACACAATGTTATATATCAATTATATCTCAGTAAAGCTGGGGGGTGGATATCATGTAACCTTTCATGAGTAATGTGTGTCAGACCCTATTCTGAGTGCCTTACATGTGTTATTTCATTTAATCCTCTCAGCACTTCTATGCAGTGAGCTGTCATCCCACCAACAGTGAGGAAACTGGATATTAAAGAAACTCAGACTTGGCCAAGGTCACTTGCTGGTAAGGAGGGCTGGATTTGAATCTAGGCCGTTGAGGTAAGGAGCCCAAGGGAACCTCCTTCTCAGAGCTGGGACCCAGGGCCCAAGCTGGAAATGTGACAGACTAGCTACTGAGTCATCTGACCCGCCGCCTCAGGATCTCACAAACCCCCAGCCTGGACAGAGCTGGTCCTGAGCATGGGGGCGATGCTGAACCTGCAGGTGTGGACCAGCGGTTCTCCTGTGGGGACAGAAGTCATTGGAGCAACTAGTTGAGCTTTGGAGTAAGACCCGTGCCCAAATCCTGGATCTGTCACTTGGCAGTGGGGCACTGAACCTCCCCGAGCATCAGTTTCCTTGTTCATAAAATGGGACCAACAAAAATATCCACTTTACGAGATTATTGTGAGGATTCCAAGAGGTCATGCAGGTAAAGACACATAGTGCTGTGCCCAGTGCCCAGTGTCCAGTCGTTAAAAGCTCATTATCAGAGTTATTGTATGTGAGATGGGGAGGAAGTGATTGGGAGACTTAAAAAAAATAAATCTGAGAGGCTCTGGAACTTTGAAAATGAGATACAGCAGTGGAAAGGTGACAATTCTATAAATCAGTGGTTCTTTGCCTGGGTAGCCCATTAAAATCACTTAGGGGAGGGATTTCCCTGGTGGCGCAGTGGTTAAGAATCCACCTGCCAGGGCTTCCCTGGTGGCGCAGTGGTTGAGAATCTGCCTGCCAATGCAGGGGACACGGGTTCGAGCCCTGGTCTGGGAAGATCCCACATGCCACGGAGCAACTGGGCCCGTGAGCCACAACTACTGAGCCTGCGCGTCTGGAGCCTGTGCTCCGCAACAAGAGAGGCCGCGACAGTGAGAGGCCCGCGCACCGCGATGAAGAGTGGCCCCCGCTTGCCGCAACTAGAGAAAGCCCTCGCACAGAAACGAAGACCCAACACAGCCATAAATAAAATAAATAAATAAATAAATAAAAAAAAAAAAAAGAATCCACCTGCCAATTCAGCGGACACAGGTTCGGTCCCTGGTCCACGAAGATCCCACATGCCTCGGAGCAACTAAGCCCGTGCGCCGCAACTACTGAGCCTGCACTCTGGAGCCCATGAGCCACAACTACTGAGCCTGCACACCGCAACTACTGAAGCCCACGCACCTAGAGTCGGGGCTCCGCAACAAGAGAAGCCACTGCAGTGAGAAGCCCTCGCACCACAACAAAGAGTAGCCTCCACTCGCTGCAACTAGAGAAAGCCCGCGTGCAGCAACGAAGACCCAATGCAGCCAAAAATAAATAAATTTCTTTTTAAAAAATCACTTAGGGGAGATTTTTTTTAAATCCCATGCCTGGACCACACCCCTACACCAATTACATGAGAATCCTCGGGGATGCAGCCCAAATATTGGTCTTTTTTCAAAGCACCCCAGGTGACCACTGTCCATCCAGAGTAGAGAGCCGCTGCTGCAGGGCACGAGAGTCTCGTCTGGCAGAGATCGGTGAGGCCCTCGCCAGCTTTCTTCATGCAATAGGAACGGGTGGCCTCTCCAACAGTAAAATCAAAGCTCAGGGTCCCACTCTGATAGATGAAATTTACACAAGCTTTGGACAAGTCTGTTCTCCACCCTGGGGTTGCAATTAGCAGTTCCTCCCAGCTTCAATGACATGGTGACAGATGGATGAAATGAATACACTGGGAGATTAAACAACGAGGAAATGTTATGCCAACAAAATTAACTTGTCCAGCCCCGTTCCTTAGCAACTGCACTCTTATTTCAGGTTTCCTCCCAAAGCCTCTGGTTGTTCACACCACTCCCTTTCATTAACATGTGAGGCACAGTTATTTATAACTTTAATGAAAGGGCGAGAAAGGCGAGGAATGAGGCAAAAGAAGCTTCCAACCACCCCTCAAATTGCATCGGGCCTGCCCCAGACAAATAGGATCAAATTGGCAACTTGTAAACGGGGGTACTGATTTCATTTTCCTGCAGGCGTAGCATTTGGTACCCCTTCAAGGCTTCACAAAGCAGTCCCAACTTTTATGAAAACACAGGCATTTGCCAATCCAATCTGGGGCTGCCTTGATAGTCATCATGTGGGAGTCATGCCCTGGATGCCGGAGCACAGACCACAGTGCCCTCAGAAGAAAACCCCTTTTGTGCAGCAGGAACAGGCGCAGAGCGGGTAATTGGCTGGTTGTCAGGAGGGGGTGCAGGCCCTCTTCTTTCTAAACTGCCCAGTTGAATTGCCAAAGACCGATCCTCTTCTCAGACGAAGTCTCTCCTGGGTGACCAGCAAGACCAGGGTTTGCTGAGCTTTTCCACTTGACTGATGCAGAGTCCATGGGTCTGGGTAGCAGGAATCTCTGAGATCCAGTGCCCGGCCCAGAAACTTGGCTTCCTGTGATCTCCTAATCGGATCCAGCTGTGCTCTTGGCTGCCCTGGCCTCATCATCTTATTTACTGACCACTGTGGACTTCTGGTCTTAAATGACTTTTTTTTTAAGTGTCTGCCAGAAATCTCTGCCTATAGGGTTTGCTGTTATTGCTCTGTTTTATCCTTAAAGCTGAGGTTGTTAACCAGGGTCAAGAATTCAGTGGATCTGTGAAGTGGGATCAGAAAGTAATTGACCTTTATTTTTGACTTGCTATAACTAAAATTTGGCATTTCCTTCAATGATGAGAGGCAGAGTCAAATAAGAGGCATCAGTGACTCTGTCCCCAGCAGAAATCACAGATCATTTGACATTACACTGCAACTGTGGCAGATTCTCAAAATACCACTAATGTAAATCACTACTTCAATATTACAGTGACCATTAGACCTACATATTTTATCTAATATATTAATAAAGAAATGGATATATTAATATATCCCAAACGTGGGTTTGTTAATATTCTGATAACCAAGTTTTAACATAATTGGTTCCCTCTGTAAAGCTACGTGTTTTATTTTATGCACTTAAAAACGTTACCTTGGAACTTCTGCTTCCAGGAAGATAGAATGCATGTACTTTTTCCTATTTCTCCTGCTAAGTACAAAAAAATCCTAAATATTTTTTTTATAAATTCATTTATTTATTTTTGGCTGCACTGGGTCTCTGTTGCTGCGCACAGGCTTTCTCAAGTTGCGGCGAGCAGGGGCTACTCTTTGTTGAGGTGCGTGGGCTTCTCTTTGCAGTGGCTTCTTTTTGTTGCAGAGCACGGGCTCTAGGTGCGGGGGCTTCAGTAGCTGTGGCTCACGGGCTCTAGAGCACAGGCTAAGTAGTTGTGGCGCACGGGCTTAGTTGCTCCGCAGCATGTGGGATCTTCCTGGAGCAGGGATCAAACCCATGTCCCCTGAACTGGCAGGTGGATTCTTAACCACTGCACCACCAGGGAAACCCCCCAAAATCCCAAATGTTATACATAAAGAAAAACATAAGGAGATTCTGAAAGAGAGAAGGAAGAAGGTAGACCAGCTAGGGACCTCAAAACCTGGGGAGTGACACAGTGGTGAGTTCCCCGGGTTTTCTTTTTGCCTCATAAAGATAAAAAAAGGGCTTCCCTGGTGGCGCAGTGGTTGAGAATCTGCCTGCTAATGCAGGGGACATGGGTTCGAGCCCTGGTCTGGGAAGATCCCACATGCCACGGAGCAGCTGGGCCCGTGAGCCACAATTGCTGAGCCTGCGCGTCTGGAGCCTGTGCCCCGCGACGGGAGGGGCCGCGATAGAGAAAGGCCCGCGCACCGTGATGAAGAGCGGTCCCCGCACCGCGATGAAGAGTGGCCCCCGCTTGCCGCAACTGGAGAAAGCCCTTGCACGAACCGAAGACCCAACACAGCCAAAAATAAAATAAATAAATAAATAAATAAATAAGAAAATCCTTTAAAAAAAAAAAAAAAAAGATAAAAAAAAAAAAAAGCTGGCAGATTTGGAGCTGAAAAAGCTGGCAACACAAAAATGCCACTAAACATGAGTTTTTTAAAAACCCCATTCTCTCAGGCCAGGCTCAGTAAAGAAGCTTAGCAAGACAGATAAGCTTCAGGCAATAACTGCTCTCTACGCCAGCCAAAGACCACAGGAAAACTGTGGCCACACCTATACCAGCAAAAGCTGAATGGGGAGCAGAGACTTCCACCCTCATGAGGAACCCCAACACCCCCACTGGGGTGGTAATGGAAAGGCCAAGGAGGGAACCAGGACTTTCATCCCAGCCAGACCCTAACAAGCTCCCACCACACTCCCCACCTCCCAGCTGGGACATCTACCTCCACTGGCAGTAATAAGGCATCTCTTCCCCTCCCCACTGGGCTGGTATCAGAGGAGGCCTAATAAGAGTCAGCACCCTCAGTAGTAACAAAGCACCTCCTTGGGTGTCAACAGAGGTCAAATGGAAAACCTGGACGTCTACCTCCATCTGGCAGTAATGAAGCTGTGCCTACCCCTCCCCCTACCAAAATGGGGTCAGGGAAAGTCAGCTAAAAGAGAAGGTTTAAATAAGATCCAAAGTCTCAGAATATAAAACAAAAGTGTTCAGCTTTCCATCAAAAATCACTGCTCATACCAAGAAAAGCCAAGATCTCCACCTGATTTTTAAAAAAGACACTTAATTGAGGCCAACACCAAGATGAAAGTGATGTTAGAAATATCTGACAGAGATGTTAAAGGAGCTGAGATTAAAAAATGCTTCAATGAGCAATTATGAACACACTTGAAACAAGTGGAAAAAAAATAGAAAATTTCAGGAAAGAAGTAGGTCTCCTCAAATAGGTTATGTAAATAAAAACTAAATGGAAAATTTAGAACTGACAACTACAATAACCAAAATTAATAGGTTTAATTTCAAAACTCAGTGGATGGCTCAACAGCAATATGGGGGAGACAGAGAAAAGAATCAGTGAACTGAAAGACAGAACAATAGAAAGTAGCCAATCTGATAAAACAGAAACAAAAATAGAACAATGGACTGAAAAAAAAAAATAAGAATAGAGCCTCAGGGACCTGTGGGGCTATAACAGAAGATTTATCATTTGTACCATCAGAGTCCTGGAAAGCAAAGACAGAGAATGAGGCCAAAAAGCAGTAGAAGATAAGCTGGCTAAAAACTTCCAAAATTTGGAAAGACATAAACCTACAGATTCAAGCTGCTGATAGAAACAGGACAAACCTAAAGAAATCCATGCCAAGACACATCATAATTAAACTTCAGAAAACTAGAAACAACACAAAATCCTGAAAACAGCCACCAGAAGAAAATGACACCCAAGTACAGGGCAAAAACAACTAGAATGACAGTAGATTTCTCATCAGAAACTGTGGAGGCTGGATCAAAATGGAACCATATTTTTCAGGTGATGAAAAAATAACTTAAAACTCAAAATCCTCTACATAGAAAAAACAGTCTTCAGGAATGAAGGAGAAATCAATGAAGACATTCTCACATAAAAGAAAACTAAGGGAATTTTTTGCCAGCACACCTACCCTAAAACAATGGCTAAAGGAATTTCTCTAAACAGAAAAGAAACAATAAAAGTATTCTTGGAACATTAGGAAGATCAAAACTGGTAAGAAAAAATCAAAAACTCTTGAGTTTTCTGAATTATGTTTGACAGTTGAAGCAAAAATTATAACACTGACTGATATGGTTCTAAATGTATGAAAAGAAAATATTTAAGACAATTATATTATAAATGGGAGAGGGTAAAAGGACATAAAGGAAGTAAGTTTTCTATACTTTACTCAGACTGGTAAATTCCTGACATCAGTAGACTGTGAAAAGTTATACACATATAATGTATTGAATAATACCTAGGGCAATCATTAAAGAAGCTATACAGGGACGTCCCTGGTGGTCCAGTGGTTAGGACTCCACTCTCCCAGTGCAAGGGGCCCAGGTTCAATCCCTGGTCAGGGAACTAGATCCCGCCTGCTGCAACTAAGAGAGCCCGCATGCCACAACTAAAGATCCCATGTGCCACAATGAAGACCCAGCGCAGCCAAATAAATAAAATTTTTTTTTAAAAGAAGCTATACAAAAAGATACACTCAAAAAACACTATAGAGGAATCAAGTATAATCCTAAAAAAAAATTCAAGTAACCCACAGGAAAGCAGAAAAAATTTAAAAATGAAAAATAGGCCAAACAGAAAACAAAAAATAAAATGACAGACATAAGCCCTAACACATCACTAATTACATTACATGTAAATAATCTAATACTCAAATTAAAAGATGGAAATAAATTCATTTTTAAAAAAAAAAAAAAAAAAAAAAAAAAAATTAAAAGATGGAAATTGAGAGAATAGATTAAAGACATGACCCAACTATATGCTGTCTAAACAAATCTTGCTTCGAATATAACAATATAGGCAGGTTGAAAGTAAAAGGATGGAAGAGATATATCATTCAAACATCAATCAAAGGAGAGTAGGACAGCTATATTAATATCAGATAACACCATAAAGATGTCAATCCTCTGCTTCCTCTCATGCATATTAACTGTGTAGAGGCATGGGGGACATATGTTATTTAGAACAAATTTGAATATATCTTCTTTTGTCTTCCAGGGAGGTGGGGAGATGAGGTGAGAAAATAAATCTCGTTTCTGCTTGTTTCCTTTCACTTACAGTGAAGAAGGGTGGAGGGAGAAAAGACATTCTAAAATTTCAGTGTTTCTCCTGATTCTCCTCTGACACTAGTGGAGGGACCTGAAGGTGAGCACAGTTCCTTCACTTAGAGCACACAAGGTAGGCTGAGCACTGCGATGTGTCTCTCAGATCTGCCTTCAGAGAAGAGGGATGCATTCCCCAGCTGCTGGGAGCGCTGCCAGGAGACAGCCCTCACCTAGCAGTCCCCTTCAAGCATTGCTTCTGCTGGAAAGAAAACCGCCTCCCCCGAGGTCCTGCACCCTCTAGGGACAGCTGCATCCAATGACTAATTGGTGCCACGGTGTAATGGCCCAGCCTCTTGCCCCAACTCAAGACAACGCTGAAGGACCATCCCAGCTTCAGAGTAACCTGTAGGATCAGCTGTGGCCTCTATTGACAGAGATCGCAAATCAACTCCTCCCTATGCCGATCATGCTTCCTCACTTTCCTTCCACAGGTATTGATCCCAAGAGCACTTTCTAATAAATACCCTGTGTCATAACCTCCAATCTGCTTCCGGGTAACCCAATTTGGAACCACTGGTGCCAAGAATGATCCAAGAAAGCAGATACTGGCATGGAATCTCTCAGCTGTCATGAAGACCCCATCACAGGTGGTAGGTGAAGCTCAGATAGCTCTGGGCACACGGTGGCAGTGCAACTGTTAAAACTTTCACTGGTGGTGAACTGGAATGGTAAACCGACTGGAAGGATTACACTAGATGGTGCAATGTATAAGATATTCAAGAAGTGCGGAGGAAATAGTGTCTATGAAGACAGTGGAAGGCAGTTGGCTGTCACCATTTAAAATTATAACAAAGGCCGAGAGTGATTAATTGGCAATTTAAAGCTATATGTAGAATCCAGAGGGTCTTCTTGGTAGCATATGAAAAGGCTCTTGTCCTTTACCAAAGAGCAGAGAAAGCTGAGGACCAAACCCAGGACTTAATTGTAAGATTAACCAAGCTCTTAACCTAAGCATGTTTACTAGGTCAAGGTCAAGACCCTGTTGGGAAAGAATGGGATCCTGATACATGGTATAGGGATATCTGAACTAATGCACCCAAAATCTTGATCTCAAGGTTGAGAACAGTAATCTCAATGAAAAGTCATGATTTCATGTTCAGTTTCTAGACCCAGAATCCATTGACTAAAGCAAAACCTGGTTCCTGGGAAGGATTCAACAACACCAGGGCAAGTGTACATGGTAGTGATTATCTCAGTCTTTCCCTAAAGGACCCTACAGCCATTTACTCAGATAACTGTGCACTGAGGAAAAAGAAATACCCAAAAAGTTCAAGATTCTTGGGCACAGGATCCAAGTTCACACTGATACCTGGAGACCCAAAGCTTCATCATGCTTTGCTGGGGTCATTTGGGAGCCAGGTAATAAATGAAGTCTTGGCCGGATTTGACTCACGATAGCCTACCAGGTCCATGGATTCACCTAGTGTTCATTTTTGCGGTTCCCAAATAATTAGAATAAACTCACTTGATAGTTAGTATAACCACTACATTGGTCCCATGGTCTGTGGAGTAAAAGCTATCAGAATGGGGAAGGCCATCTGAAAAACTCTGAAACAGCGTTCCTCAGCCAAAATAATAAATCAAAAGCAATATCTTATTCCAGAAGGAATAGCACATATTCTGCCACACTTAAGGGCCTGAAGGACGCAGAGGTTGTGAGTATTCATTATCTCCATTTTATTCACCAGTCTGGGCCCTATAAAATCTAGGTGGATCCTGGAATGACATTGGAATACTGTAAAATCAACCAAGTAGTGGTTTAAATTGCAGCTGCTGTACTGGATATGGTATCTTTGCTAGAAAAGATTAATATGGTTTATAGCCTTCAATCAGGCAAATACATTCTTTTCCTTCCCTTTCAGAACAAAACATCAGAAACAGTTTGCATTTAATATACATTTTAAAGTCTTGTCTCAGGACTATGTTAACTTTCCTGCTTTCCAACATAATATACTCCAAAAATGTTGACTAGATGAACATCCAACAAAACATCATACTGGCTCACTATCAATGACATTATGCCAAATGGATCTAATGAGCTAATTGGACCAAATGAGCAAGATAAAACTGATACATTTTGATTAGTGCCAAGCAGGGCCAGAGGACCCAAGCTTTATGAGCAAATAGCCAGGCCCCCCATGTCATCCACCACAGCTACATCAGCACCTTTCCTTCAGCTCACACCTATGGTCATTTGTTCATCAATGGGTCAGTTCAGTGTGTTTGTAGAAGTCAAAAATAGATGGTGATTGCATTATAGCCCCTCTTAGTAATGGTCTTGAAAGACAATAGTGAGGTATGAATAGAGCTTCAGGCAGTATACCTGACCATCCACTTTGGGTGCAAAGAGAAGTTGCCCCTGGTTACAATCTATGTGGACTCACAGGTGGTGTTAAATGGCCTGATTGGATGCAGGAACCACCAGCCCCTTCAGGGACTGCCTCAAAAGAGCCAACTCATTCAAAGTCATGCCTCCTTCCCGTGGCAGCCCACATCCAATGACTGACTGACACAGGGTAGGGTTCCATGCTTCCTGTCTCCTAGACCAGACATCCTAGATATTCCCATACGGTTGGCTAAGGCCTCCACTGAGACTGCCTTGCAGCTCAACTTCTCCTTCTGACCAATTACCTCCTTCCCTTCCTTTCCCTTCCCTTTCCTCCCACAGGTTGTTGATCCTCAAAGCACTCCTTAATAAACAGACTGCATGCTAATCTCTGTATCAAGAGTGTGTTTCTCAGGGAACTTAACCTGTGACACTATCTTTGAATATGTTAAGATGAGCTCCAAGGTAAGTAGGAATTGGGGAGTGTTATGGACTGAATTGTGTCTCCCTCCCAAATTCATACGTTAAGCCCTAACCTCCAATGTGACTGTATTCAGAGATAGGGCCTTAAGAGATAATTAAATGAGGTCATAAGTGTGTGATCCTAATCCAATATGACTGGTGTCCTTAAAAGAACAGGAAGAGACACCAAGGATGTGCACACACAGAGAAAAGGTCATGTGAGGACAAGTAAGAAGACAGCCATCTGCAAGCCAAGGAGAGAGGCGTCAGGAGAAATCAAATCTGCTGACACCTTGATCTTGGACTTCCAAACTCTAGAACTGTGAGAAATAAATTCCTGTTGTTTAAGCCACCCAGACTATGGTATTTTGTTATGGCAGCGTGAGCTGACTAATACACAGCCCTAGCAAACTAATACAGACAGCTAAAGGACTAAGTTGAGGAGATTCCCCAAGAGAGAAATAATGAGCTGTGAGGTTAATCTTGATGGAAAGGAGCTGACCAATAGTTTGGAGACTGGAGCCCAAGGGGGAAAAATGAGACCAATAGGACATTTTCATTTGAGGGGTTGCTGAGGGATTTTGTGATGTTTTAAGTACTTTATAGTATTAGGGTATAAGTCCTCCTTAGGTGAGAGGCTTGAGGGTAAATCAATAAAAAGGTGCTGAAGTCCACACAGGGCTGACCCTAAGCAGAGAGAAGAATACATCCACAGGAGATAAGGCTCAAGGGAAACTAGGAGTTCACTTGGGGTAGGAACTCAGAACCATATAACCAAGTGGTCATTAGAACACATGCCCTAGGAATTCTCAGAAATCTTGGAGAGCCCACTGGCCAGAATGTGGGATAGATGTCCATGTCAATTTTATTTAAATCCAAAGGAGGTTGACTTATGTTAGAATTGGGATATGTCGACTCTAGTTTGGGGCCCTGTACCCCTTCCTCTATGGTTTTATCATGGTTTTCATGATTGTCCTCTTATCCAAGGACAATTGTAAGTTCCCAAAGACAGAGACCATGTTTCATCTCATACCACCCAGAGAACCTAGCCAGTGTCAAAAATAAATAAATAAGCAGGTGAGTATGTGAATGAATGAGTGAATGAAAAATCTGACAGGGGCAAGACACTCTTCTCTTTGTAGTAAGAAGATTATTCTAGGGACATTTGTGTTTGGGACTGCCCAGCCTCCACTCCCCCTTTCTGAGGGCACTCTCACTTCCTTTAGCTCTTTCTCCATGGTTCCAGACTGATAGGACTACACTCAGGTTCCTTGCACTCTCTGACCAGGGAACAAAACCAAGTCCATCAGATGTCCTCTCCTTATAATTTTAAGCTTGAGCTGAGGGACACAGAGATTGAAAGTAGCATTCAGACTACTGGCCCCCAACCAGACTATTCCTTCTATGAGCTTCTTGTTGTAGTTCTTGGGCAAGTTAAACTCCCTTTTGGTACCTAAGTTTCTTCATATTAAACACTGTCTTGGTCCATTCATTTTTCTGTAACAAAATATCATAGGTGGCTTATAAACTTATTTCTCACAGTTCTGGAGGCTGGGAAGTCCAAGATCAAGGGGCTGGAATATTTGGTGAGCCAGCATCATGATTCATAGATGGTCATCTTCTCACATGGCAGAAGGGGAAAGAGATCTCTCTGGGACCTCTTTTATAAGGGCACCAATCCCATTCATGAGGGCTCCAACATCATTACCTAATTATCCCCTAAAGGTCCCATCTCCAAATACCATCACAATGGGGATTAGATTTCCACATATGAATTGGGGAGAGGGAAACAAATACCCACCTTTCAAAGGTTATTGTAAAGATAAGAATTAATAGTAAACACTTCACAGAACACTTGCATAGTGGGAACTCAACATATGTGAGTCCTTCTATGCCCTTACCTTTCTCTACACCTACCAGAATCCTACAGTCAGTGCAGGGCTCCAGGATGCCCCAAATAGTGCCACGGGATATAAAACAACATCTTTGCCTTAAATAAGCTTTACCTGGAACTGATCCCAACTGATCTGCTGTCATTGTAAAGGCTGGGTGAGTGAGGGTGTGTTTTCAATAAATTCTTTAGAAAAAAAACCCATCAATCAGTGGATATTAGGACTTCCCTGGTGGCACAGTGGATAACACTCCGTGCTCCCAATGCAGGGGACACGGGTTCAATCCCTGGTCAGGGAACTAGATCCCACATGCATGCTGCAACTAAGACCCAGCGCAACCAAATAAATAAATAATTTTTTTTTAAATCAGTGGATATTAGCTATTCAATTGCCTGCCAGTTGCTCTATTCCCATTGGCTACTTTATTCTTCATGTGTCTGAAATAAGCCTGATTCTGCATAAACTCAGTGACATGCTTATAGAGCTTAAGAAATCACTAATATGTTTCCATTTCTTCTTTATACTTTTTTGTATTGTTTAACCATAAGATTTTTGTATTATTTATAAAATCAGAAAAAAACTTTTTTAACAGAATTGAAAAAGAATCACTGAAGTATATCCCCGCTGTGCCACCAACACAGGCTGTGTGGCCTGGGAAAAGCCCCACACCCTCTCTGGACTTCAGTTACCTTAACTGTTAAAGGCAGGGATGAGCCCAGATGCTCCCTCGGGGTCCCTCTCACGGTCTTGGACTCTACATGTGTTTCAGAGCCTCTCGCCCACTGGAATAGGGTATTTTCTTTTGCAGCACTACCAGCCAGTGGGCGACCCTCAGTCTTTTCCAAGTCACAGCTAGCACAGCTGTAGCCAGAGTTCTGTAATGTGGGAAGTTCTTGGACTGTCCCAGAGTGAGAGCTTGCAATCAAATCCAGAGACAGGCCTTGTTCCCATGATGTGTAAGGCTATGCGTGCCGCTTTTAGGGTCTCTTTCATCTGCTGTGGGTATCAGGCACTTGGCCTGTTCACTGAGTCTGGTTTGCTGTTGAAAGAGAGCATAACAAGCTACTGTTCTCTGAGCAGGTGTGCTGACTGGGGGAAAGGGTGATGAGTATGCTTTGTGAGTATTAAATGCACTCAAAACAAAATCACCCTTAATGAATGGATTCATTAAGGCACAGGTCTGAACTGCCTTGACAATAAGCATGAGAAATGAACAAATACTTCCTTGCCACGATCTTTCCTCTCTTAATCCAGGAAGGCTGTTTTCTATTCAGGCTTCAGCTACAGTCCCAGAGTGTCATTACCTCTTGATTAGCATACTGAGCACCTGAGTAGTAATGGCCTGACAAATTGCTCTTGTACTTTTGTATTTAGTAGGGCACCCATTCAAGCAGCCAAAGCAACCTCCATCCTTGCATCCAAGTAGAAAATCACCAGTATCAGAAGAACAAAAATATGGGCAATAAATGTTTGTAGGCAGGCGGGAAGGATGGAAGGGAGGGAGGGAGGGAGGAAGGGAGAAAGGAAGGAAGGAAGGAAGGAAGGGAGGGAGGAAGGAAGGGAGGAAGGAAACAAGGGAATTCCATCCCATGATAAAATTTCAGACCTCACTTGGTCAGCATCCAAAGAGGGCATGAGTTTGCTTGGAAGACCCACTGTGGGTTTGGGCTTTGTCTCAAAGCCAGCCTCTGCACAACAAGAGAACAGTTATCTGAGTGTCAAAGAATACTGCAAACTTGGAGCAACATGGATGGACCTAGAGATTGTCATACTGAGTGAAGTAAGTCAGACAGAGAAAGACAAATATCATATGATATCGCTTATATGTGGAATCTTAAAAAATGGTGCAAATGAACTTTTATAAAACAGAAATAGAGTCACAAGACGTAGAAAACAAACTTATGGTTACTGGGGGGAAGTGGGGGAGGGATAAACTGGGAGATTGGGATTGACATATACACACTATTATACATAAAATAGAGAACTAAAAAGGACCTACTGTATAGCACAGGAAACTCTACTCAATACTCTAATGGCCTATATGGGAAAATAATCTAAAAAAGAGTGGATATATGTATATGTATAACTGATTCACTTTGCTGCACACCTGAAACTAACACAACATTGTAAACCAGCTACTATACTCCAATAAAAACTGAAAAAAAGAGAATATGGCAAACACAGCGCTAACGGGGGCAGAGAGAGAGCATGTTCAGGACAACCTGTCACCCTGTCGGGAAACACCTGCTTCTTGAGAGCGAGCACAGTTTAGTGAGGAAAGAATCCGGGCTTTGGAGCAGTCTGCCTGAGTTTGAGTCTCAGCTTTGTGACTGACTGACAAGCCGTGTGATCTTGGACGAGCTACCTAGCCTCTCTGGGACTTACTTTCCTGCCCTATAAAATGCGGAGTAGGTAGATTGCAAATGGCCATGAACACCCTGTAGCTCCTTCCATCAGGAGGTGGGGATTTTCATGCCTCCTGTCTCACGGTGTTACTATCTAGCTATAAAATTCTAGGCTACCTGGCACAAAGAAAACTTTCCATAAAATGTAGCAATAGTTATTATTATCATACTGTTATTTGTCATTATCATGTCACTTGTGTGGTGCAGGACAATGTGACAGGAAGGGGCTTTGGAACCAGACAGGCATGGATTCAATGCCAGTGCCACTCACCGACTTTGGGTAAATGACTTCTCTGAGCTTTAGTTTCTTCACCTGTAAAACTGGGACAAGCAATGCCAGCCTTGCAGGGCTGCGGTGAGCTTGGCACAGAGTGGGAATCTCACGGAAGGACACGACTGCCACCACGCCTGCTGCTTGGCATACCCAGGGCGGCAGGACCTGAGCGCCCGCTGTGGGCACCTCCCCAGGCCCACCTGGAGCTCCGAGGGACCTGGAGAAAACACAGGTGCACTGACGCCCCTGTGGGGCTGCCTTCGCCCTGATAGAGTCCTCATTTCTTGCTAGAAGTTGGACGCAGAAAATAATCAAAGGAGACAGTACCTCACATGTTCAAGGCACCTGAGAAGCACCCTCCCCGATCTCAGCCGATTGACTACAAATTTCAGTTCGACAACAGAGGGATGTGTTTCCTAGCAAGATTTTTTCTTTTTAACACGTCTACCAGAGCAACACTTTTCTTTAACTGATTCCCAAACACCATTTTTTAAATATATGGTTCCACACCAAGAGGCTCTAATACAGTAGGTCTCAAGTAGGGACCGGGCCCCTGTGTTTTCTAAGAGCTGTGCAGTGATTCTGAGAAGTGCCGTGGCTGGCTGAAGGCAGAGGCAAAGGGAGGCGTGATCCTCCACCAGGCCTTCTAAACCGTTAAGGGCAGCATGGCGTGGTGGGTGAGGGCCTAACTTGGAACCAGGGGATCTGGATTTGAATCCCAGGTCCCCACTGCTCACCTTGGACCAGGTGAGTCACTTCCCTTGCTGCCTTCACTAATGAGGATAACCCCTGTCCTACTCACCTCCAGGTGCTGTGGTGCAGGTCAGATAAAACCATTCTCGGGCTTCCCTGGTGGCGCAGTGGTTAAGAATCCTCCTGCCAATGCAGAGGACATGGGTTCGAGCCCTGGTCCGGGAAGATCCCACATGCCGCGAAGCAACGAAGCCCGTGTGCCACAACTACTGAGCCTGCGCTCTAGAGCCCACGAGCCACAACTACTGAGCCCGTGTGCCACAACTACTGAAGCCCGCGCGCCTAGAGCCCATGCTCTGCAACGAGAGGTCACTGCAATGAGAAGCCCGCACACCAAAATGAAGAGTAGCCCCCGCTTGCTGCAACTAGAGAAAGCCCGTGCACAGCAAAGAAGACCCAAGACAGCCATAAATGAAAAATAAATAAAAATTTTAAAAATATATATATATAAAGAGGAGACTGTCCTTTGCTTTTTCTGGCTCAGGTTTCCTTGCTATAGCCCCAAACATCAAAATGAAACACATTTGACCTTTCGTTATTAGGGCCCTCTTGAAAGCTCTGCATGAGATTTATCATGTCTGGGGCCCTGCGGAGATTCTGTGCAAACTCCTGTTATCCACCTTTGCCTGGCGCTTGTCTGTGAAATATTAATTGTATTAGCTCCAAGACCCCACAGTGGGCAGGAAATTCAACAAGCAGCTGCCCTTGCCTCATTTGTTGCAGCCTGCCCTCCGCAAGGGGATTAGCCAGGGTGTCTCCCCAACATGATTCACCAGAAAATAGACGCTTGAATCCCACCACCTCCCCTTCACTGGGGTGGAGGGAGCTTCAGATCAGAGGTATTTATAGACGATAAGGAAAAATAGAACTAAAAAAAGGCAGCATAGAAACAGTGGGAAATGAAGAGGAATTGACTCGGAAAACAGAGAAGAACAATTCAAAACCTGTTAGAAGTGTACACGTTCAATTTTCAAAATAAGGCTTTCTACTTCCAAAGACTGACTGGGAATGTACAGTCTTTTAACAAATCAAGATTGCAACTTTCATCCATCCAAATAAATATTTTACATTTTCAACATCTGTATACTGTCTTCTCTCACTTTGCAAAAAAAAAAATCCCTGGAAAGGTATGCATAATCCATTCTTAAGTCTTAGTTTAGATGTACCAGAAAATTCTGTTTATGATGTTATCGTGAAGGTTTTGGAATGTAGATGATTAAATTTTGTTTATAGACCCACGTGTTGAATGTTTTTAAATTTCTCAAGTCGTAGGTGGAAGTGGTAGATTAAATGCTAACATTTAAATAATGATTCAGATTTATGATGATATAGAAATTAAGCATGAAATTCTCCACTCTCCCTCTGATGGACCATCGGATTTAGACACCTGCAGTCTTGGAGAACACAGAGCTTGGTGCCACGTACAGAAATGCTATCACTACTTAGATTGGGGCCAGGGGGTCGCAGGCCCCAAATGAACAGTTCATTCTTGGAATTAGCTGGAATTGACAAATTTAGATTGAGTCGCATGTTTTCCTTGGCATGATTTATCCTTGCTTTGATCCTGGCCATCCTAAGGTTGTGTGGTTACACTGTGTGTGTAGCTGGCTTAGTTTATTAATCCCACGGCTGGAGACTGTTCTACTGATTTAATGTTTATTGAGAACCCACAATGTGTGAAACACAGTACAAGCCCCAGCCTGAAGAGCTTCACACAGTGAGTCAGCCACAGATACATCTTATGCACATAACAAAGACATCAGTGCCTGAAGGGAAATCAATCAGGGACTTACCTTGGGGAATAAAGGTGCTCCTAACCTCTCATCTGGGGGGGGGGATGGACCCTGGGTTCACTCCCAGATCTAGCCACACTCTTGCCTGGGTCCCCTTGATGTCAGCTCTGTGCCTTATATTTGCCAGACTACTAGGTGTTCAGGAATGCAAGCCACAGGACAGAGGTGGTGAACTAGCCTACCTGAGGAAATAAACCTGGAACTTAGCACCCCCAGTAGAAGAGAAGACTGAAAATCCACAAGAACAAAAATTCAGGAACGTTACATCAATTGGTATTGTTACCTTAGCATCTCTCACAGTTGCTATTTCCAGGTAACTGTGGCCAACACATATTGAAACAGCCCCCAGCCGATTTAGTGAGATAAATCTTTTGGTTGACTGCCAAAAGTAAGACTTCGTGACAACACTTGCAAAGAGGAGTACAGAACCTCCCATCAGCCTCAGAAAGGGCCAGTGTCAAGTACCAGGCTGGCTCCATTCCCAGCTTTATGACTCCTTGCAGGAAAAGGGCTGGATACTTGGTATTAACTAAAATGAACTACTATATTAAATTGAAAGTTCTACCTCAACCCTCTGTGGATTTCTCTAGGACTCACTTCTGAGAGATTTGTTTGATCAGTTTGCTTTGTAGTCAGACAAGTCCCAAATAGATTTCAGATAGGGTAAGAATTAATTAGTTGCTGTTCAGTTGCCAATTTGCATAATTTGTAAAGATGTCTATATACACAATTCTCCAGCCTCTTTAGGCTCTCCATAAAGTCCACATAAATGTTAAAAAAAAATTTTTTTTTAACTTAAGTTATAGGCATGATAGAAACTGCTGGGAGCTTTTCTAGTAATTAATGGGGACGCTTTCCTCTCACGGTTGACTTAAATCAAACTATCAGGGAACATTTCAATTTTTTTAACATGCCAGCAACCAGGATTTGGAATAATTCATGGTGTATAACTTTATAATGCCATTGACCTAAAATTGAATGACAATACTTTCAAAAAAACAAAAACTGATTGGACTCATACAGAGCCTTACATGTAGATGTGTAAGGAAACCGTTGAATGGATACCTATATATTCTGATTATAGGATTTACCTCTATGTGCTCCACCAGGTATTGTCTAAAGGCTAATCAAGTATTCCCAAAGCTTCATTCAGATGTTTCTGAGGTTCATTAGAAAGAGAATAATTCTTAAGGCATTTAACCTTGGATGCATGTTAAAGTCACCTGAAGTGCTTTGAAAAATGCTGATGCCCACTCCCCATCTCAAATCAATTGGACTCTCTGGGGATAGGTAGGACCTAGGCACTGATGGTTTCTGAAAGCTCCCCAGGTAATTCTAGAACAGCCAAGGCTGAGAACCAGTGACTTAAACCCTCCAGTGAAGAGACCACAATTAATCAGATTCCTCCCCCACCTACTTCCACCCCTTCCCCCAATCCCTCCCGTCTCCACACATACCCATCCAAAGAATGATCTGAGGAAACAGGAAATGTCTAGCCTTGAGTCTCCCAAACAGCAGAGCTGCTGGAAGCACAGGAACCAGTCCCTGGGATGCTGGGAGATGAGCTCATTTGGGGCGGGGGAGTGACATCAATAATGTGCGTGGGCCACATTATTAGAGCACAGGCTCTTTGTTCTCTAAATCCACAGACGAAGCTGAAAGTTAGTTTTAGCGCCATTGCCAGAGGTAATGGCATCTCCCAAGTTCACCTGCCTTTTCCTTTCTCCAGCCTTTTCCTGCCCTTCCCCATGCTGTGAAAAGTCTAGTCATATAAGTACTAAAGACTCATATTGCTAACTAGCCCAGCAATGAATGGAGCCCCTCTTCCATTGTGGTTACTGACATCAGAGTAATAGGATATAATCCTTGTCATCCCCAAATCACCCCCTCTTTCCCTTCCTTTCAGGGCACATTTTAACGAGTGAATGAGCTCATTGAGAGTAAGAGAAGGGGAGAGATGGGAAAACACTGCTTCTGCTGTTTAGTGCTGGAGTAGTACTGGAATCTTCCAGTTGGTAACTGAATGGCTGCAGACACCAGTCCATGGTTTATATGCCACAAGGGCTAATCTGACAGCTGCATATCATGTATCATTTCCCAAGACTCCTGCCTTCACTGCCACTATAATTATTCCAACATCAGTGTAGAAACCCTTGTCCCAGGGCTCTTCTCCTCATTTAAAGAGCTCTTGGGAGGTTAAGGTAAGGATTAGCAGCCTGGTATCATGGCCCAATAGTCTTCACCTCTTCCCTTCACCCTGAAAGGAATTCAGTGTTTGATCTGTGCATCCTGTAGGTGGCAGTTTATTTTTCTGTTCTGGATTTAAATAAGCTTCTCCCAGTCCTTATATTCTGAGTTGATCGTGTTCCAAGTGTGTCACCACAGAGCAGGTGCTGAGCAGTCAGTTGACAGCTGTTGATCTGTTGCGAGATCGTGAAAGAGCATGCTATGACACACAGCTTACACTGAGTATCCAGAAAACCAAATATTTGAGTGCCTGCCTTGTGACAAACACTGGGTGTGTATATACAAACATGCACACGGATAGGATGTCTGTCCTATGCAGTTATATAGCCCCTTAAACGACTTGAACCTTTTCCTCTTTATCCCTATTTATCTATATCTTCATCAACTAATTCATCTCATCATTTTCAAATAGAAATTGGGAGATAAGGAGGAGGGAAAACAGTAGCAAAACCTCTTGAAAGGTGGTTTCTAAGTGTTTTTGTACTATAAATTCAAGTGGATTTAAAATTAAAACCCCTTTGGCATATAAAGGTCTTATTCAGGAAATGCTGAAATCCTAGATGTAGATTTGTAGTACATATTTCCCTGGAATCCCAGAAATTAATGGGTTCAAATTGACTAAGCAATTGTATCTCGGCTGCGCCCCTTTTAAAAGGCAACCTGAAAAGCTTTACCAACCCCAACAAAGCCATTTTAACCCCCCTGTTCATTGTTCCTTCATCTCCCCATTGAGCAAGCAGAAGAGAAAGCAAGGAAGACAGCTACGGTTCTGCAATACTGTTCTGAACCAGGAGAAAGAGCTTTGTTTGGCCTTCAAGGGCAAACGGAGGATATAACAAACCCTCTTTTCCTCTCCCCGGCCTCCTCCAAGCAAAGCACAAGACTCTCAACAAAGCCCACTTGGCATTTTACAAAGACACAGGACAAGGAAAGACAGCTGGACAAGAAGGCTGGTCTGGAAGCTTTGCCCCTTCTTGGCTTAGCATCAGCTTAGCTCTGGAAGAAGCTCTCCAGTCCGGCCTCGGGTGGACATCCTCGGAGACAAGCGGACATGGAGCTCCCCAAGGCCTGGCGCAGTGGCATCAGATGACCACGCTGACTGTCATGCTCTGGCCGCGCGGCGCGATCTTGCGGGGCCAGGTGAGCAACAGCTTGCGTAGCTCCTCGCGGAAGCTGTCGTGCAGCCAGGCGTAGATGAAGGGGTTGTAGCAGGCCGAGCTCATGGCGAGCCAGTGGCACAGCAGCTGCACTAACCCGAA